>NW_004190724.1:7908-10487 GCF_000224145.3 Ciona intestinalis
ACCGCACGAGAACCAGAGTTTTATTACGTCACTTTTCACGAGAATAAATTCACAACGATTGCTTCGTTTGTTAAGTGTTGAATGTATGCTACCACATGCGTCTTCCTTTATTTCCTACGCCGGCGCAGAGCGTAAAAATGTGACGCTCATACACGATGTTTCGATCTCGTGGTTGGTTGTGCAGTTAGCACATTCCTCCAGATTGTTATATTATGAAACGTCATAATTAATAGTTACGTTACAATAGGACAAGTGACGTAACAATTGAACGAAAAGTTATTCTAATTTTAAGCGAACGAATGTAATATTAAATGCAACGCGTGTGTGTGCGTCTTAGCACTTTCTGGCTGCGTGCGTGTCTGCGGAAAAGGGGGCTGTCATGACAGCAAAACAGCCCCCCTGGTTGCGCCCCTGTTAACAATGGTGTATAATATTTTTAATGCTTAATCGCAAACGTTTAAAAACAAAGTAACCGGTATTTAAACATCTGTTGGCTAAATTAATCATGTGTGAATTGCCATTATGACGCAAATTGTTAACTTGTAAATTTCTATTATGTCGTAATCAATTGCCAGGTTTAAACAATCGCTATTATGATGCAATGAATCCTCATGTAAATCCCTACTATATCGTAATAAGCATTCTGCTTAGTTGAGGAAAACATCGTATATAAATATAAAGCCGTGTTGGAAACGATTTAGGCAGTTTATTTTCGCGATATTCCGTTCTGGAGAGCTGTCTTCGTTTCACATACTTGTGCGGGCTCGTCAAAATGCGCATTTGATATAGCTATTATGACATCACTTGCCGGGTAACGCCGGACTTACTCGCCGCTGGGTAATTTTAATTTCATCCTATCCATAGAAAAAACTCTTGTGTGTTGGTTTTACATGGGACTATACAAAGAAGACGAAACACTTTTTCCGCTAGGAGACGATGACAAATTGGTTTCTCTATTCTATGGGAAGCAGTTAGTTCCACGGTTTATACACATAAGACATAAGCCTCTAACCCCTAACCTCTAACCCCTTACCCGTGCTAATCAAACAAAAACAACTTGAAAAAAGTATTTCACTGTGCAGGACTCGAACCCGGTAAAAATGAAACAAAGAGAGTATACGACCGCACGCAAACCGTTACACCGCAGACTCGACGACAATAAGCAGAACGAAAGAGCGTACATAACCGACCAAATGTGAGAAAGATGTTTTTACTAGTGTTTTATGTATTTAGAAAGGTATTTTTATTATTTAATCAATTTGTTTCACACTTATTAACACTTTGTAGTGTTTTTTTGTGCGGTTTCCCATATTTTTTAATTTAAATAATTGCCTACATCTAGCGGAAAAAGTGTTCCGTCTTCTTCGTATAGTCCCATGTGTTAGTTTTATGTGACAATTGTGATAACTGGAACCACTATCACTGTTTTGAATTACAAAAACTCTTCATTTACTACTTCAAAAAGAGCATCAAAGTGCACATTTTGTTTGTGATCACGTCATTTTGTTTGACCCATACTTGTGATTTTATTGTTTCTGCAACTACGCATTAGCACAATGTGAAAGTTAAACTACAAAATGGCAACAGGAACATTTAAGATGGGCACAAATTCAAGCAACGTGCAGGTCGCACATTTAAAAAGCACATTTTTTCTGACATTCTGCTTACAATTCTCACAACCTTGTCTCAAGATTAAGGGTCATATGAACAGTAAGTTTCTGTTTGATCCTAGATTAGCTATGCGAAAAACTAAAGTTGTATGCAAAAAGTATAATCAGTGATTCTCAGCTAATCTATATTTATCTTTTCCTTTAACAGAATAGTAATCAATATAGACAGTATAACTAGTATGAAAAGAGTAGCAGCAAATTGGAGTAAGCGATTATCGTTGCTATGGCTACAAGGAAGTTTGATCTACGATCTACAATCAAACTTCATTATACTTACTACTACCCTAGAGCTATCCATCAGCCATGCAGGATTGTAAAAGTTGTAAATCCGGACGGTGATCCTTTAATTTTATTGAAAATCCGGACGTAATATGTTTTACGTGCGTCTGTCACCCAAGCTACCAAATCTTGTTATAAAGCATATTACTGACTATCACCACGACACCACAGTCTAGTGCGGGCGCCTGTGCGATAGAAACCGTTGTTAAGCTGCGATCTAATGTTTTATGTTCGTCGCGTGTTCGTAATAATCAGCTAACGAAGTCGCTCGAGTAACAAACATTGCCGTGCTGCAATTTGACATTTTGCGATTGTTACGTCACACGTCTTATTGCAACATAACTATTAACTATGACGTTTCATTACGTAACAATCGGAAGGAATGCCCACTGCCCAACGAACCACGAGATCAAAACAACGTGTATGAGCATCACATTTTTACGCTCTGCGCGGGCGTAGGAAATAAAGAAAGACGCATGCGGTAGCATACATTCTACACCTAACAAACGAAGCAATCGTTGTGAATTTATTCTCGTGACAAGTGACGTAATGAAACTCTGGTTCTCGTGCGGTACCAACGGACGATGTTTTTTGGCTTCTGTCCAAGCTCGACTGGGAAGATACTTTGTA
>NW_004190725.1:0-9113 GCF_000224145.3 Ciona intestinalis
CTCGCACGTCTGTCTGGTTGTATTTTCGAGTACGATCCAAATGATTTGCAACAGCTGACGTTGGCCAGATCGCAAGAGATGAAAGCAGCCGGTTTACCCGAATGCACCTACGAGGAAGCGCGCCGAAAGCTCACCAAACGGGAACGGGCTCGCCATTGCCGTCGGCGTACGCGTGGTGCGGAAAGAACGAAAGCAATGATTGGGCAACTAACTGCTAGAGGCTTTCCAAAGACCGTCTACTCGCGATCTTTCCGGTGTTGACTTGCTCAAATCAGACCTCGTGGAAGAAGTTTGGAAGGTGCAGATGTCACACGTTTGCTGCCTTCAAGATCCGCCAAACATCCAGCTGTACACGATAACTGGAATGCAGGTGATCGGTGGGATATCGCTGCCAGTATATTGGTGCGCACGAGGTTCTAACTCGTTGGAATCGTTCCACGACCACGTACGGAGGTTTGTCCCTGGCACCACAGCGAGGTGGCAACTTTGCAACCAGCCCGCTACTGGTGTTCCAAACAGAAGAGCTGCTTCCCATGCCTTTAGTATTCCCGGAATCATCTCAGGCGCAGACAACAGTCGTGGAAGAAGAGGTGCAAGCTCCTTTACCTATGCCACCGACGCCTCGGAGTACCCTAAGCTACCGGTTGAAACGGCAGATGCAGACCATAGGCGGAATACCAGTCCGCAGAAATAAACCTCGAACGATGCCAACCATCTGCGGTCAGTGTAAAGAAGTTCGAGATAAAGACAGTCACACCCAATACTATGGGAGTTGGTACTGCCAGAAATCGTCGTCCATGACGAGAGAATCGTGGTTGCATGCAGCAAAACAAAACCGCGCATTGCGCCTTTCTGCTTCGCAGCTCAACCCCACGAAATGAAATGCACATGTTTCGTTTCGGCATAACCTGTCTGCGTATACGTAACAGGGAAGGTTGTGAACCAATATCTCCAGTATGCGAATCCGTAACTGGATGATGATCAACCTCGAACATCATTGTTCGCTGAAATATCGCAAAAATAAGACTGTGCAAATGTAACTAAATTGCTGTTTTTGCTTTTCAGGAAATAAGTTTTCACGAAATGAAATGCACATGTTTCGTTTCGGCATAACCTGTCTGCGTATCCGTGAACAGGGAAACTGTCAGCGTATCCGTAACAGGATGTAACTAAATTGCTGTTTTTGCTTTTCAGGAAATAAGTTTTCACGAAATGAAATGCACATGTTTCGTTTCGGCATAACCTGTCTGCGTATCCGTAACAGGGACCCTGTCAGCGTATCCGTAACAGGGATGGTTGTGAACCAATATCTCCAGAATCCGTAACTGGATGATGATCAACCTCGAACATCATTGTTCGCTGAAATATCGCAAAAATGTGACTGTGCAATTTTAACTAAATTGCTGTTTTTGCTTTTCAGAATATAAGTTTTTAAGTAAAAGTAAATTAAACAAAAAAATGTCCACGACCAATATGTAAGTCACAAATATTCCTTTACTTGTAACTGTTTTTTTTTTAATGTTCATGTTATTTAAATGCAGATATAAGATCCGACACGTGGCCAAACTAATCGTCCAGGAGGCAGCAAAGGGCCAAGGCCCCAGCCGCCACACCACAAAGGCCACAAGAAGGGCGGGACCCTACCTCAAAAAGTCACGCCGCCAGCAAGGGCAAGGTCCCAGCCACCCGCCACAACCTCCCAACCAGTGAGTTCTACACGTTGCCATCCCGACCTGCACCGTCTAATCTTATTTGTTTTAATTGCAGAATATCAAACAAACAACTCAAAAACCGCGCTTTGCGCCTTTCTGCTTCGCCGGTCAACCCCACGAAATGAAATGCACATGTTTCGTTTCGGCATAACCTGTCTGCGTATCCGTAACAGGGAAGGTTGTGAACCAATATCTCCAGTATGGGTATCCGTAACTGGATGATGATCAACCTCGAACATCATTGTTCGCTGAAATATCGCAAAAATAAGACTGTGCAATTTTAACTAAATTGCTGTTTTTGCTTTTCAGAATATAAGTTTTTAAGTAAGATTTAAGCAAAATAAAGTGAATTTTTAAGTAAAAATAAAGTGAACAAAAAAATGTCCACGACGAATATGTAAGTCAAATAAAGTGAATTTTTAGGAAAAATAAAGTGAAAAAAAAATGTCCACGACGAAGATGTAAGTCACAAACATTCCTTTACTTGTAACTGTTTTTAATGTTCATGTTATTTAAATGCAGATAGAAGATCCGACACGTAGGGAAGCTAGTGGTGCAGGAGGGCACAAGAAGAAACCACAAAGGGCACAAGAAGGACGGGATCCTACCACAAGAAGTCACGCGGCGGGCAAGGTCCCAGCCATCCGCCACAACCTCCCAACCAGTGAGTTCTACACGTTGCCATCCCGACCTGCGCCGTCTAATCTTATTTGTTTTAATTGCAGAATATCAAACAAACAACTAAAAAAAAGAATTAGAAGCGTTAATTATAAACTGAGCAAATTTTCCATCAATTACAAAGAATATGGTTCCACAAAAAAGCAACAACAACTATTAAATGAGGAAAAAACACGACGTCAAAATTTAAAGGAGGTTGTGGCGGTCCCGGATGAGGCCTTGCCCTTGCTGGTAGAAGTACCCTTGGCAGAAGAGCCACCAATGGAGGACCCGCCATTAGAGGCCCCTCCGGTACAGCCGATGCAGGAGGCCTGAATAATAAGTTAGTAGGGTGGCATTTAAGAGTTGACAGCATGGCGGGCGGACGCTCTTTTGCTGCAGCGGCAATAATAAGTTAGTAGGGTGGCATTCAAGAGTTGACAACCAGTGAGTTCTACACGTTGCCATCCCGACCTGCACCGTCTATCTTATTTGTTTTATGCAGAATATCAAACAAACAACTAAAAAAAAGAATTAGAAGCGTTAATTATAAACTGAGCAAATTTTCCATCAATTACAAAGAATATGGTTCCACAAAAAAGCAACAACAACAATTGAGGAAAAAACACGACGTGAAAATTTAAAGGAGGTTGTGGCGGTCCCGGATGAGGCCTTGCCCTTGCTGGTAGAAGTACCCTTGGCAGAAGAGCCACCAATGGATGACCCGCCATTAGAGGCCCCTCCGGTACAGCCGATGCAGGAGGCCTGAATAATAAGTTAGTAGGGTGGCATTTAAGAGTTGACAGCATGGCGGGCGGACGCTCTTTTGCTGCAGCGGCAATAATAAGTTAGTAGGGTGGCATTCAAGAGTTGACAGCATGGAGGGCGGACGCTCTTATGCTGCAGCGGCAAAGCAAGCTACAACGCTTATGCTGCAGCGGCAAAGCAAGCTACAACGACTAAGTCGATAGTCAACTATCTGCAAAGACCAAACTGGATTTCTTTTAGAACTGCTACTCAGTTAAAACGAGAAGGAATATGGGAACTTTTAGATGCCATTAAATTTTCAACCTCAAAGATACAAGGAATTGCAGAAAGAAAGGGAAACTTACTTGAAGCAACATGTAAGACGAGAGAGGATGTACTAGAGCTGCAAGAAAAATTGCTAAATTTTGAAAATGTATACGCAGTACATTTATTTGTTACCGATAAAATAAAGGTGGCAATAGGATGGAACCCAATACCAATGCAGAATGAGAGTTTAGTGCATTATCTAGAAGAAAACCATGGCACGATTCACGCAATTAAAATACCAATGCAGAATGAGAGTTTAGTGCATTATCTAGAAGAAAACCATGGCACGATTCACGCAATTAAAATTAGAAACGACAAACGTGGAATGGACACTGGACTGCGTGTTGCAGTTATGACAAAGGACAGTCTGAAAGCGAACCCGATCCCGAGCTATATAACGGTTGATGGTTTTCAACTGTATGTAAAAATATAATGGAGAGAAGAGAAACCTGCAAATACTGCAATGAAACAGGGCACAAAATCGCTTTACGCCCGAAGAGATGCGCAGACTTTCTAGCGCCTTTAAACCAATCTGAAGTCGGTGACGAACACCTGCCTCAAGAAGAAAACAAGTGCCTTCCCTTAAGGATAACGCTGGAGCGGTTTTGAGTGAAGAACTTGTGGACTTACTAGAAGACCCTATTGCAACCGATACCCTATGGCTACTGTGCCTGAAACACCCACCCCCGCCATAGGCCCACTAAGACTGAAGAATAAACAAACCAAACGCGGAAGAACGAGTCCCTCTGCCAACCAACCGAGACCTAAAACAGTAAGTTTTAGCAAAAAACGGTACACCGTTTCATGTAAAGCGTGCAACAAAGAAGGACACTGGTTTTAGATGACACGACGAACTATTTTTGTTTAAGTTGCAAACAGTCGCACTGTGCCTGAAACACCCACCCCCGCCATAGGCCCACTAAGACTGAAGAATAAACAAACCAAACGCGGAAGAACGAGTCCCTCTGCCAACCAACCGAGACCTAAAACAGTAAGTTTTAGCAAAAAACAGTACACCGTTTCATGTAAAGCGTGCAACAAAGAAGGACACTGGTTTTAGATGACACGACGAACTATTTTTGTTTAAGTTGCAAACAGTCGCAACTTGTTATGAGACCATGTTGCGGCGAGTTTGATGATCGATGGCTGGAGCTGTCTACAGCCACAATGGGCCACTGTCTATATTGTAATGAAGAGATTTTTAAAACTGATTCGAAATCCGATGAAGAACATCATGACTGATATATCTCCATATACACACAACATGTCAATACTACAAATAGCTTCATTCAATGTAGGGGGAATTAGAAACAGAAAGAAAAGGAAGTATCTTTAATTTTTTGAAGACCAAAAATTTTGATATTATATCGCTGCAAGAAACACACTGTACACCAGAATTGGCTAAACAGTGGGAGCTAGAGTGGGGTGGAAAGATTTTATTTGCAAATGGAAGAAATAAGTCAGCCGGTGTTGCAATACTGATTAAACGAAAATGCAACTTCGTTGTATCCAATACTGTCATCCAACCTGGTGGACGTTACCTGCTAACGAACTTCATGATCAATGATAAAGAAATCACTGCAGTATGTGTGTACGGCCTANATCAGTACGACGAATGCTTCTAATAACCTGGTAGAACAGATGTCGAAATTTTCATCAACAGATTTTGTGGTCGCAGGAGATTTCAATACTATCTTTTCAGACATCATGGATAAACTCGGTGGAGCCTCAGTTCACCACAACAGAAGGGCAAGAGAACGGGTATTCGATTTAATGTCAAAATTTGATCTTCACGAAATATATAGACTAATGCACCCAGACAAAAGAGAATTTTCCTGCATTTCAAAATCCCCCCTTACTGGTAGCAGATTAGACTTCACCTTGGTATCAACAAGTTTGGCCGAAACGACAGTCCTTGCGAAAATTGTACGAAGTGTCCATTCCGACCACCAAATTTGTTTCACCCAGATTCAGCTGGAAAATAAAAACCGCGGATCTGGGTTTTGGAAGTTCAACAACTTATTACTTAAACACGACGACTTTGTTAATACGATCATAGAGGATTTTAAACGTTTTAATTTAAACGGCGAAGTGTCACCTGCAATAATTTGGGATACTATCGACGCCCTTCCTATTCCTAAAATCTGTGAAGAGGAAAGGCTCCGATGTGAAGAACATAACGGAAAATAAATGTTACGCTGCTCTCAAGAATATAAAAAACAATATATGAAAAATAATAAATCTCCTGGACTCGACGGCTTCACGGCAGAATTTTATAAAACATTTTGGAAGGATTTAAAGGATCTTTTCATGGAATCTTTAAAATGGTCAATTCAACACAAAACTCTACCGGAAAGCTCTCGAAGTGGGCTCATCACACTGATCTTAAAACCCGGTATTAAAATGGTCAATTCAACACAAAACTCTCCCGGAAAGCTCTCGAAGTGGGCTCATCACACTGATCTTAAAACCCGGTAAGGGTGCGTGTTTTGCTGATAGCTATCGACCCATCACACTCTTAAATGTTGACTATAAAATAATTTCAAGTGTTCTAAATAATAGACTCAAAGCCAGTATTCCTTCAGTAATTTCACATTGGCAAAACGGATTTGTAAACAAAGACACATCGGAGACAGTATCCGGCTATTATTTAATATTACCGATTATGCCGATTCCAGAAAGGTACCAGGCGCTTTATTCGCACTGGATTTAAAGAAAGCATTCGACTCGATAACCTGGGAGTTCTTACACCTTACGTTGACAAGCTTTGGATTCGGAACACATCTACACAGCACATGATCTCCACTCTATATAATAATGCCACCGGTGTTGTGATCAACAACAATAGAATATCAAAATCATTTCAGGTTAGAAGAGGTGTCAGACAATAAGACCCGCTTTCCCTTACGTTGACAAGCTTTGGATTCGGAACAAATTTACACAGCACATGATTTCCACTCTATATAATAATGCCACCGGTGTTGTGATCAACAACAATAGAATATCAAAATCATTTCAGGTTAGAAGAGGTGTCAGACAAGGAGACCCGCTTTCACCAACGCTATTCCTGTTTGCAATCGAAACACTGGGGCAGGCGATTCAAATCAGTAAACAAATTAAAGGCATCACCATAAACGAAGTTAGCTACAAAGTTTCGATGTATGCGGATGACACCCTAATTGTAACTGATGGAACAACAGAATCCATCACAGCGACAATAAAAGTTCTGGGATTGTTTGGCGATCTATCCGGATGCAAACTTAACAATAACAAATCAATCGCTCTATACATTGGATCTAAAAGAGAATGTACTGACAAACCACTAAATGGAACAAAACTGACGTGGCCCACAAACACCTTCACTTACTTGGGAGCAAAGTTCATAGAAATCATTTCTATGGACTTTACTTGGGAGTAACCATACCCGTAAGCAACAGCAACTCATCACTATTCAAGATAAACTTCGACGGCAAACTGGAAAATATTCAACGAATTAACTTATGGTCGCAACGTGGACTGACACTCCTGGGTAGAGTTACCATCATCAAAAGTCTAATCATTCCAACATTACTGTACAAACTAAGCATGGTGCCAGCCCTGGTCCCAGAGTCATTTATTCGTAAACTAAACAGAACGATTTTCTGTTTCCTTTGGGGCTCGGGCTGGGAAAGAGTAAAACGTACAGTGCTAATCAACGGTTTTGAAAATGGTGGCATTAACATGATTGATGGGCGATCGTACATAACTGCTATAAGAAGTCGTACCATTAAGCATCTACTCGATCCAAATTATTCAGCGCCCTGGAAAACCATTGATTTATTTGTTGTTCCGAAACACATCCTATGCGCTCTTCTTGGGTCTCGCCTATCGCAAAGAAACGAACCGTACAATTCACTGCTTCCGTTGCAATCACTACGAACCAACCTGTTATCATGGTTCAAAATGATTAAAAAGAATAGCTGCCCAGTACGACAACAACCCCTGTGGTTGAACAAGCAGGTTTTAATAAGAAGAACGGCAATATTGTACGGTGAATGGGCAGAAAAAAGTATCATGACATATGGGGACATTTTATCCGAAACAGGTAGCCTAGACAGCCTAGACACATCAAACAGGTAGCCTAGACAGCCTAGACACATCAACCCACTACACCCTCTACAAAGAACCCACTACAGCAAGATCTTGGCGACCAACTACACCAGCAGCCTCCCGTCGACTCTTCACCACCTGCGCACCTCCCTCCGACTCCAAGCGGCAGACAGTGGCACCACCAGCACTCCAAGGGTCCACGGG
Source organism: Ciona intestinalis (assembly GCF_000224145.3). Taxonomy (NCBI): domain Eukaryota; kingdom Metazoa; phylum Chordata; class Ascidiacea; order Phlebobranchia; family Cionidae; genus Ciona; species Ciona intestinalis. The sequence goes on from NW_004190725.1 coordinate 7,737, forward strand.
CAGAAGAGTGCACCCCCCACTGCTAGGAAGAGCTAGGCATTGCCCGCTGTGGGCCTTGTGCTGGCTGTCTGCCGCTGATTGGCACGTTAGGGAGTGTGCGCTGAGCACGATAGGGAGGCTACTGAAGCCGAACAACCCGTGCCGGGGACTTTAGGACATTAAACTAAAATCTGTAACACTAAAATTGGAATACTGGATTACTATTGGATTACTACTGGACAATAACCTGATCTACAACAACCAATTGGATTACAGAACCAAATTACAATCTCAACTACAAACAAAAAGTGAGTCCCCGGCCGGGTTTCTATATTACTGATTTTACAATTTTAAAAATTTTATAGTATTTTATTAATTTTTCCGCCCCGCTAGCACTTAAATTGGCACCCCCCCCCCTAATAAAAAAAAATAGATAACCCTCCACCACCTAAACCCCGGTCACCCCCTCAAAACTAATTGGAACCCGGACCCTTTCCCTCTATCAAATTTCCGGTTCAGTTTGGCTTAATTACCTAAAACCCGTCTTTATTTTATCCCTTTATTGCCCCTTAAACCAAACTATTCATATTGAATTCCGGCCAAATTGCCTTGCTGAACCACCATTTTTGTTTTTCTTATAAAAGTAAATTTTTCAACAACCCAAAAATCAAAAATTAAAACTGTTATCTGATTAGTCTAAATTCTGTTATTGACAAAACTTTCATACCAACCTTAATCTTATCATTATCTTCACCCAGACTGCTCAATCTAGTTCTTTTTTTTTCTCAATCAATAAGGAGGTGTTTTCTTTTGGTCTGTTGTTTTATAGTTTACCGTTATAATAGTCTGTTGCCCTATAGTTTTCCTTGGCGTATTTCTGGTCTACTATAGTTGGTGCCTCTAAAATATTATCATACCGAAGAGTGCTAGCGACTTTGATTATTAACTCACCCACCAGGACTGCTGTGCATCCACGCAGCACCACGTCTGCCATCACGTACAGTGCGCTTGCTGCCTTGTGTTTTGATTTGCAGACACCACTGGACGATAGATGGCGACTTCGTCTTCCTCCGCTTCATCGGGGAATGTTCAGACCGAGGTGCGTTGCGTCTACCACGGAAAAGGAGACTTGTTGCTGGAATGCCCAGTTGCCCATTGCCCTAGCATACACCCCACAGTTGCCACAATCACAAAGCACTTAAAAAAACATCACACACCTCAATTCGAACACATAACCACTAAAAATCTCACAATAACATATACATGCAGTCAATGTAGTTTCTCCACCACCGGTCTAACACAACACCACATATCCAAACACTTCAAAACATGCAAAGGCGTGGGCGCTGTTCAGGAAGGCAAACAAGGGTCGATTCTGCTGCCCTGCATGCGTACCAG
>NW_004190726.1:0-4988 GCF_000224145.3 Ciona intestinalis
GTTGGAGGGACGGAGGGTAACTATTTTGTAACTCAAATGTATGGAGGTACGGTAGGTAAACTGGTGGAGGGACGGAGGGAAACTATTTTTCACTCGCAATAAGTGGAGGGACGGAGGGAAACTATTTTTCACTCAAAATAAGTGGAGGGACGGTAGGGAAATGGTGGAGGGACGGAGGGAAACTGGTGGACGGACGGGGGGAAACTATTTTTTACTCAAAATAAGTGGAGGGACGGTAGGGAAATGGTGGAGGGACGGAGGGAAACTATTTTTTTACCTAAAATAAGTGGAGGGATGGTAGGGAAATGATGGAGGGACGGAGGGAAACTGGTGGAGAGACGGAGGGAAACTATTTTTCACCCAAAAAAAGTGGAGGGACGGTAGGGAAATGGTGGAGGGACGGAGGGAAACTGGTGGAGGGACGGAGGGAAACTATTTTTCACTCAAAATAAGTGGAGGGACGGTAGGGAAATGGTGGAGGGACGGAGGGAAACTATTTTTTTACCTAAAATAAGTGGAGGGATGGTAGGGAAATGATGGAGGGACGGAGGGAAACTGGTGGAGAGACGGAGGGAAACTATTTTTCACCCAAAAAAAGTGGAGGGACGGTAGGGAAATGTTGGAGGGACGGAGAGAAACTGGTGGAGGGACGGAGGGAAACTATTTTTCACTCAAAATAAGTGGAGGGACGGTAGGGAAATGGTGGAGGAAAACTATTTTTACCTAAAATAAGTGGAGGGACGGTAGGGAAATGGTGAAGGGAAACTGTTTTATTTGTTGGTGTACTGAGATTTTGGTGAAAAGTCATTGAAAACTAGTTGTGGGCTGAATTTAATGAAGTGTATTTGTTGTTTACTGTGCGCATGACTTAACATTGTTTCACATAGTTTTAGGATTTAACATTGAAGAAAATACAACAACGATACAATAAAATTATATGAAATACAAGTATTTATGTTTCTAATGTGTGGCTGCAACTAAAATAAGTTCCCATGCCCATTGTTGAAACTTTTCCCGGGAGGCAGTCCAGATGAAACCACCTCCGACAAGTTATGCACAGCACTTGTTCCTTGTCTTCTTTGGAACCGGGGCATGTCGATGTATCACATATTGCCCATCTGCTTTTGTTTTGAGCTGTGACATAAACAGCGCATTGTTTAAATTCATTTTTTTCAACCGAAATATTGGTTCCGTCGCTATCATTCCATGTAGACTGGACGCGCTCATGAGCTTGTTGTTTTTGAGAAATTGTTTTTTTTTCTTGGCGATTTTCGAAGGGGGTTTTTGATTCTTCTTGGATCCACTTTCGACATGATTCCGATGGTATATCAGAACACAAAGGCAATTCGTTTGCAATGCAGTATGCGTTTGTTATTGCATGAACACCACAGTCGTGAGAATTCGTTTGCTGTGGCGCATCAGCACAGGATATAAATGTCCAATCTTTAGAAAATATCTTCTTATTGGCCACTTGAAAAGCGGCACGTACAATTTTAAAGCACAAAGAAAATATTAGGTTTAAGTCGGCGCCGCGACACGAATCAATGCTAATAATAGTTTTGCTGTTGAGATTCGCAAGAACAATCAACCAATGTGAGGCGGGATTTACCAATATCAAAAGCTTATCTTGGTTGGCTACTTCATTGTCGCAGCAAAAATTCGACAGTGGTTCTAAACAATTATTTTTACTGCAAGAAAATAAAAAGGAATCAATTAAAAGTAATGAACAAAGACTTGAGTTTTTTGCGCAAAAATTGCCGATACATTTTTCTATGACCTCTTCTGTTAACCATTTTTGTCCAACGAGGCACGGTGTATGTATTACAACGTTGCTATGTTTGTTCATGAGCCAGGGATATGTTTCCACATTGTCGGTATGGTAATGCATGTCGTCCATCTCTATTGCACTAATATTGGCTGCTTGTAGGGACGTATCTGGCATGGTGGAAAGTGTTGCATCCAATAGTGTGTCATCCTTTGTGATGGTGGAGGTTATTGGTATTTTCTTTGGAGTAGAAGTTGTTATGTGCGTACGGTCTTTGGGTTCACGTGCATCTGGAGCCGGTATTACTGTATAGTCATAATCTTTAGCACGTGGTTTCTTTCTGCCAGAACGCCCCTCTCTTCCTCTCATGCGCTTCCGCATTTGAGACAAACTGTATGTATACTTATCCACAGTAATGTTTTCTTTTAGCGCCATTTCCACCGCAAAAATATGGTAACATTTACCACTGCTGGGACAAGAACATACAGCCGGCTTCGGAAAATTTTGAACACAGTGAACCCGTTTTTTATCGTAGGAAAGAACTGTAAATGTACCAGTCCCCGGTGCGAATCCCATCATTTCATTGTTGATGCATTGCTTTGCCATGAACTTTTGACTACTCCGATACAGATTTCCTTTTTCAACGCTCTTTGATACTGGTCGCTCCTGTAATATTTCTTTGATGATATCTTCTAATTTTGATATCGGTCCAAGCTGTACCTTCGAGTGGTGAACTTCCAGGTCGTTGAATCTTGGCTTCAGCTGATAGTCACCGTACCGGGCCAACGCTCGAGAAAATTCGTTTATGTAAACCTTTTGCATTTGCATAAAAGCCATAAGGAGGACGTCTAACGGGAGCTCTTTATGGCTTACTGAAGTTTTCAAGACGTTGTTCATACTTTCCGATATATTGTTGGTTACGGCCCCTTGAACGAAAGCTGGGAACTTCCTTGTTATAAAGTCACAGCAATGATGAAGTAAGTCATGTTTCAAGTTTTTATTGAAATATTCTTTAAACTTTTCTGTCCATGTGGTATACAATACGCCAAGTATTTCATGAAAAGTTGCTTCGTCAACTACATTTATCAATCTTTCTATGTCGTCCTTTAAAACCTTAACGTCATCCGTGGTTCCAAATTGTTTCACCCAAAACCCCACGTCTCGGATGACATGATTGGTGCAGTATACATTTACTAGCTTTGGAAATGTTGCCTGAAAAGCTTTTGTGATTCCCCGTTCTCGATCCGTCACGAACGGTACATTGACAGCTTTATCCAATCCTATAGCCTTTAATATATCGTGAAAGAAGTCGCGGTGGTATCTGGCAAACTTTCTGTCATGTATCATAAAGGCAAATGGGAATATCGGGTCTTTATCCAACATCACATTGCGGCATACCAGCACTGAAACGTAAAAGTCTCCCATACAGAAAGTCGTATCATACGATATCACCTGTTTTAAATCCTTATGCTGGGCGGATACTTTGATGATATCCGACGTTAATTTAATCATCTCCGGTTCTGCAATGTGCACCACAAGATCCGGACCAATTAAAAATTTCCGGATAAAGCTTCCAGTTTGAGTCATCAGTTCGTATGTACTAAAAATTTCATCATTAGTTAACAAAGCGTTTCGATTTTGTATGTATTTAACATTAGCGCATTGCTTTCGATTTCGTGGCCTGTCTGTTGGCAATCGCGTTTGGTCGGCAATCTTGCTCATTTCAATTTGATACTCGGCGTAGGCTTTTTTAGCTGGTTCAATGTTTACTTTCTTGGCGATATTGTCCATCGCACGCTTTGAAGTAGAGAAAAACAACCCGGTGTTTGTTTTTGCATTTCCGTGGGTTGAGTCTTTATGTATAGTTTCGTCGCCAATGTAATGTATTAAATATAATGGTATCTCGGTGTGGGAAAATTCTGATATGCGCAATGAATACACATGCCTTTGAAACGAGTTAATGGTCTGTTTTCCTTTTCCGGCGGGGTCTTTTATACTGTAGTAGCGTTTGTAAATTTCTTTATCTTTGTTGTTACACCCCGTGCTTATAAATCGGTATTGGTCACATGTGTATTCGGACTTGTATTTACGGTCTGTAGCTTTAAACAGGTATCCTTCTCCTCCTTTTGGTTTTACTTGTGGTTGGTCATATACACTTAACGTAGAGTCTTCTAAAAGTTCCTTCGCTTTAGCTAAAGTCAACGATACTTGGCCTAATTGTAGCATTTCTTTAATTTTATCAATAATCGCTGTAATCAACAATACTCTGTATGGGTTAACACTGCATAAACATAAATGCAAAACAAGAAACATAAAGTATAGTACAATGGGGGAAGATGGGACACTTAAGCACATATTGCCAAATATTTCCCAAATCAAAATAGATGGCGGTTTTGGGGGAATACCACGAATTAGTACTATCATTCCTTTATTAATTGACAACAATTCAAAAAAATATAATAAAACACACGAGGAGTTATTTAGCGATTCGCACAACATTTAACCGGCTGCTGTGCTAGTTTCTTTGCCATGTAAACTTTATATATATAACGTTAAACCGATATTTTTTGTTGTTTTTATCTCAAATTAAAGTCATATTAACCCCTGCCTATTTTCCTCATATATCTCAGTTTTATTCACAAAACCAAAACTAGTTTTATGAGACAAAATCAAACTGTACGAAATATTCAAGGTTGTTTTATGAAGCTATGAAAATAGTTTAATCGTTCACACTCGCAAACTAAAAAATTTCATCGGCTTTACTATGATTTAGCGAGCATTCAAAATTAGCACCTTACTATTTCGCATTTTTTACCTGTTCAAAATATACTGTTTCTATTTTACATATTTTTTTAATTTTTAAAAACAGTAATCTGCTTTGACGGGCGTTTTATAAAGTTGTGATAATACTGTCGAATACTTCTGTAACATTATTTTCCTGATTATCAATAAATGGGGGTCCGTAAAAAGAAAATTAAAAAAAAAGTCTCGTGTGACAAAGTGTCCCATCTTCCCCCACCCTACTATATTTATAATTCACGACGTATCATAAAACGCAATTTGATATCGGCTTGTTTCTTAAGTTCAACCAATTAAGGATTTCTCCGATTCCTGTATTTTGCAAAGTTTCTGAACGGAGATATGGCTGTGTAAACAGTGTCTTTTTTATCAATAGTATTGGGAGTTTGTATCTCTAAATTGTTCTATTAATTATCTAAATATC
>NW_004190726.1:5038-8706 GCF_000224145.3 Ciona intestinalis
CGAGAATTGGCGCTGTCTATCAACTTAGATTAATCCATTGAGCGACCAATACAATTTTTAGGTTAAGAAAATGAATATAAAATAATGACTATTGTCACAAACTTTTCAGTGTATAGAATACGTCTAAATTTTCTTAATAAAATCAAGCCTTTTGTAATTTCGGCATTTTAAACTGTTCATTTAACGATAAAACGTTGAGGTTTGAGATAAAATAGATATACGAAAGCGCTAGTGATTGCACCGTCATATCTCCCTGAAGCAACCCGTTTATTAATTAAGCATCGGGATTGGTTGAATCTCAATAATTTACACACGTAAATTTACTAAATTTGACTTTCACTTTCTTGCGGGAATTAGCGCCGATTAAAGGTATGAAAACAACGAAGATGAGTTTAAATATACGCGCATTCATACGTATAACGTATATCTTACGTAAAACGTTAGTATAAAGCAAATCAGGCCAATTAGGGAGACGAAGTATATACGCACACTTAACATTTGAGACCAACATTTTTCCTTATAATTATTGCTTTGTCCTGCGTTATACGTGCCACAACAATATAGTAGGGTGGGGAAGATGGGACACTTTGTCAGACGAGACTTTAGTAAATTTTTTTTACGGACCAAACCATTTAATGATAGTTTAAAGATATTATTTCGCGTTGTTTACGTTTATTCCTATTACTAATTTCCTTTATTTTCCTTAATGGTAAATATTGGGCAATATGTGCTTAAGTGTCTCATCTCCCCCCACTCTACTATATATAGTGACGACAATAACAATATCATAATAATGCCATATAATTGTATGATAGAACTTGCCTGGTCTTTAAATCCCACTAATTCGTTTAACACCATGCGTATGCTCGCTTAATAAACTTGCTACTAATTCAGCACTGGCGTTTCGAAACTAAACTATAAGTAAGAATTGCGAAGATAAGAACTTATATAGGGGAAGATGCGCCTCAATAAACAAACTTATTTTTCTGAACTTTCTTTTCATTCGCTACCAACGAAAGAGCCCGTTGTATTCAAAAACTCTCAATTAATGTGAGCATAAACGGACACTGCATTCTAACTGTTCGCCTTATTGCTTTGCACGGACACAAGTGAAAAAGGTTCGAATCGCCACGATAAACGCCAATCAAATTTGGTGTAATTAAGGTTAGCGTTTCTCCTCACTTATAGCGGGCCTTCACTCCCCACGCCAGATGTTTTTCGCTACCGCGCGATTAGTTTTACTGTCAAAACAACTTCTGTAATGTTAAAGAATGTTTTGAACGCGAATGTAGATATTAAATGCCATTTTTAATTTTTATATTCGTCTTGCGTCACAGTTATAATTTGAATAGTTGTTGCATTGGACCAGTTAAATAAAACAAACCAACAATGACTCCAGTCTACGAAGTATAATTGTTTTGTTGGATATAAAACTTCCCTGATAAAAGCGACCGGAATGAGTTAGTTAAACATAAGTTATGAATTAGTTTGCTGTTACAGCGCATTATATTTGTGAACACACAAAAAATACTGTGAAACGTTAAAAAACGTTTATATGTTAATTTATTTTAATAAACAAATGCAACAACGATTTATTGTATGCCATGAAGTAATATTTTGCGTGGATCGTAGCTGCGTGGGCGGTATACGAAGAAATGATTCCCATGTCAATCAAATGATGGCGAGAAGTCCACTATAATTACACCACATTTGATTGACGTTTATCGTGGCGACTTCGAACATTTTTCACTTGTGTCTGTGTAAAACAATACGATGCACAGTAAAGACATGGTGTCCGTATACTATATGCTCACATTAATTGTTTTTTCAATACTCTGCTTCGTTGGTTACTACTTTGGGGTATACCTGTAAATACGCAAAACAATTGCCCTCAAAATATTTCTCAAGTCTCACCAGAGATATACATCATAGAAATTATTGAATGCGTCGGTATTAATGAAATGTATTTGGCTTGTTATTTCGTTAAAAAATGCGTGGATGCAAAGGCCTATGTCGCAAATTCATTCGCGTATTAGGTTGGGTTTATTCTGGGAAAAAAATATTCTAGGAAATTTCGTGACGTCACACTTGCATCATTACATTTTATGTTATCCTAATTTAATAGAGTAAGGTGCTACAATTCCCACAACGAACCTCTGCCTCCTACCACTAACCAGGCTTAGCACCATTGGACCTCTCCTCGTTAACATAATTACCTGTTCCTGATCGCCAGAACCACATTTTCCTCATAGACCCGGCGACGTGGCACAAAAATAGTTTCCCTCCGTCCCTCCACCAGTTTCCCCCCGTCCGTCCACCAGTTTCCCTCCGTCCCTCCATCATTTCCCTACCGTCCCTCCACTTATTTTGGCTGAAAAATAGTTTCCCTCCGTCTCCCCACCAGTTTCCCTCCGTCCCTCCACCATTTCCCTACCGTCCCTCCACTTATTTGAGGTAAAAAATAGTTTCCCTCCGTCCCTCCACCATTTCCCTACCGTCCCTCCGCTTATTTGAGGTAAAAAATAGTTTCCCTCCGTCCCTCCACCAGTTTCCCTCCGTCCCTCCACTTATTTTAGGTAAAAAATAGTTTCCCTCCGTCCCTCCACCATTTCCCTACCGTCCCTCCACTTATTTTGGGTAAAAAATAGTTTCCCTCCGTCCCTCCACCATTTCCCTACCGTCCCTCCACTTATTTTGGGTAAAAAATAGTTTCCCTCCATCCCTCCACCAGTTTCCCTACCGTCCCTCCACCATTTCCCTACCGTCCCTCCACTTATTTTAGGTAAAAAAATAATTTCCCTCCGTCCCTCCACCAGTTTCCCTCCGTCCCGCCACCATTTCCCTACCGTCCCTCCACTTATTTTGGGTAAAAATCAGGACCGGTATTGAAAAATAGTTTCCCTCCGTCCCTCCGCCCATAGGGTTTAAGCAAAGGAATTATTGTTTCCCTCCGTCCCTCCATTTTGCTTCCTTCCCTCCTTTTAGTAACGGTATTTTCCCTCCTTCCCTCCGTCCCTCCCTTCCCTCCTTTTAGTACTCAGTTTCCCTCCGTCCCTCCGTCCCTCCGTCCCTCCTTTTAGTGTTGTCCTCTCGCGTGCAACATTATAGCAATAGCATATGAGGCTCGGCGCTCGGCCCAGATTTCAGCCGAGCGCCGAGCGTCAAAAAAGGAGACGCTCGGGCACGAGCTTTTGAGTTCGGGCTCGGCTCGGCACATCCCTAACAATAACCAATATATTTACCTTTTGTAATCTTTGTAGCAACGTTCCTTTCAATCCTTTACTTTCAAGATTCCGTCGTTCAAGTTCAGCCCTTAACTCCGCGACTCTCAGTTCGCCAATCTTCCGCTTTACTAGCGGCATTGTAGTAGCAATTTGCAATAATTTATAAAAATGATAAAATCTATAAAATAAAGTTAATATAAAAATGTTACCGCGCAAACTACTTTACGATATTTAAGAATAACTAATCACTTCTCTAAGCTTTTAACGACAAACATTCTTTCGAAACAAGAATCCTAAATCGACTTGCAAAGTCAAAGGTGTTAAACATGAAAGGTATAGCCAATTTATGTCCGACCTTACAGATAAACTTCTTTGTTACAGAAAAACAAAGGAAATAATAAAAGAAATCTACTGCAAAGTTTGACTAAAATTACTTACACAAAT
>NW_004190727.1:0-9280 GCF_000224145.3 Ciona intestinalis
ACTCTAAGGATCCCCAAGATTCAGGTATTTGTGATCTGTTTTTAGTCGCTAAGTTAAACATGGGAAATAATGGGATTTAGATATAAGATGAACGATTCGATTTTTGGTGAAAGAAGCGGGAATATTCCATGTTTTACCTTCGCGACTAAAAACGAATTACAAATACCTGAAACTTCGTTGAAAAAAGTTATAACCTTTAAAACACAGTGTCCTAATGCGTGTCAATAACGTGTTGTATATATATATATATAGGCCTACACACACACACATATCCTTTATAAGGAAAACATATGCTTACGTTCAATCTGTTTACTTTTAGCTGAAAAACGTGCTTCAAATGCGAACGCTTGCTCTACCCAACAGAAATATCATCTGACACGGGGCTCTTACTTCCTGACCAACCGTAAGTTTGTGCTTTTTTCCTGTGTATTACTTAGTAATCTAATTGGTTTAACTCGAATATACCGTATATATATATATGTATATACACAGTCATTTAATTACTTTACGCGTGGTCTACGTACGTAAGGTCTGCCAGACTACATTACGAGGCTTCTAACGTAGTTATTAACGTGCGTAGTCATTATAATAAGCGGGTATACCAATCTGTACATTAGGTGCTGTTGTACGTATCGGGCATGCGGCCGGTTTAGCTTGATTGACTTCCTTTGGTTTGTTTTGTTTGCTCTTTATTTACCGGCTGTGAGCGCGCAGACAATGTGTGCAGGGTTGAAAAATAGTGGTTGGGTGCAGGGTATTAATAGGCGCTCTAATTGTTAAGTTATGACATGGGCGTCTTCTTATACACCAGGCACACATGGTTTATTCATACACCTCATGCTCACTGTCGAGTTATAACATGGGTCTCTTCTTATACGCCAGACACACATGGTGTATTCATACACCTCATGCTCACTGTCAAGTTATAACATGGGTGTCTTCTTATACACCAAACACACATGGTGTATTTATAAACCTCATGCTCACTGTCGAGTTATAATGTGGGTGTCTTCTTATACACCAGACACACATGGTGTATTCATACACCTCATGCTCACTGTTAAGTTATAACATGAGTGTCTTTTTATACACCAGACAGACATGGTTTATTCATACACCTCATGCTCACTGTTAAATTATAACATGACTGTCTTCTTATACACCAGACACACATAGTTTATCCGTACACCTCAAGCTCATTTTTGACTTATTAAGTTAAACCACAGTAAATGAAGGTAAATAATTTATTCAAGAATACTTAGAACATCAGGATAATAGCAGCACAAACACACAGTAATAAATAAATAATAGTACATGATTACACTTTCTTACAGTTTGGCATTTTAACGAGTACATTGGTATGTAAAAAAAAACTTAAATTATAAGAAGTCAGGACATGTCTGGGTTAAATACATATGATATATCTACATTAGATATATATAGAACACAAATACAAACACAGAAATGGATAAGTACGAAACGCAAGAATACTATTACTTTATAATAGCCTAAATACATACAGTATGTTGATTCCCACAATGTTTACAACTAAGTTAAGCAATCTATGATACTTGTGCAATATAAGTGCTAAACACAATGAAATGCTGAATTTTATTTTTAACACTTAATATTGAAATAAAAACAATATTTTTCTAGAGTTCCGACTTCACTTTTCTTTTAGCAAAATTTTTGCTGAATAATGTTTTATAAACAGGATGACTCAGCACATATTCTCTCGCTTCAGAAACAAGTTCTTTAAACCTTTTAGGATTAAATGCCCAGTTCCAAAACTTAGGGTTTGACCCATATTTGTGATGTTTACCCTTTTCTGATGGCTTGGGTTCAAACTTTGGGTTCCCACCATCTGACCACGTCATGTACTTTATCCCACCTAACCTTGCAAGGTCATAATAGCAATTCTTATCACCACAATTGTATCTGTGATCAAAACAATGGGTTAAGAGATCAGATGCAAAAACTCTCCCAGTGGGTTGAGTAAAGCTGCATTTTGGGATTTAGTTTAAGCATGAAAAACTCAAGAACCTAGGAGTTAGGAATTGCTGAAAGCTTTCCCAGTGGGTAGAATGAATCTACATTTGTGGATTTACTGTAAAGCTAGCCAAACTCAAGCACATATGGGGAAATGTCATGTAAAACTGTAGTCAATAATGTATTTCATAAACTTACAGTTCAAAAGCAACAGCCCACGGTGGTAAGAACAAAAAGTGAGTTAAACCAGCTCCATGCATTCCAATCATTATATCGCTGTTGTGTGTCATCAACAATTGATCTTTAAACGACATTTTTCTCCAATCGTATTCAACCACCTGGAAGTAAAAATATTTCAATATTATTTTTAACTTTTAAAAAAATATTAAATTATTTGTCTTTGAAAGGTAAAATTAACTTGAGACATTGCCCCACAGACCAGCCAACACAATGAACCCATTGTACTTAAACCTTTTCAAGATCTTTGCTCAGTCAGACCATCTGTATCTATTTGTGGCACACCAAATTTATTTATTTAACAAATATTTTAACACAACACATTCAAAGTCCAGACTTGTTCATAGATTAAAAAAATATTAGGAAGTAGTCAAAAGTTTAGCAGCACAGCCCACTCAAGCTTGTTTTATAGCAAACAGTTAAAGAAATCTGGCAATAATTCATTATGAATAAAAGTAATGCAATTTTAATTTACCGTCAACTCTAAATCTTCAAATTCTCCGAAAACTTTTTCCAATTCCCTCTGATTTTTTATCTTTCTGTAAACCCTATCATTGTCGGGGGTTCCCCTTTGGAGCAGGGTCACCCTTAACTTGGGTTTGGGGTTTCGCCCTTGAACGAACACAGGACCCAGTTGTCGAACTTTCATTTGTTGAAGAAAAAATTTAGAGAACGAGCGAAACAAGTTGGAACCAACACAATTCTGAGGCTGTAATACAATTGTTATGTTATTATTCCTTAATTTGTTGCCGATACTGATTGGAATAAGTGTATTTGCCAAGAAATTTAAAAACAATTGCTCCAACCCATTGGTCACTAATGGGTTTTCCAAATTGTAAGTCATACAAAGGTACTATACATAGCATATATGTGTTGTATCTACCATACTTACCACATATGTGTTGTAGCTACCATACTTACCACATATGTGTTGTATCTACCATACATACCACATATGTGTTGTAGGTATCATACATACCACATGTGTGTTTTAGCTAATATACTTACCACATATGTGTTGTAGTATAACCCTCCCCTCATTCTTGGCAACAGGGAGAAATAAGCTTCCCTAAAACAAACTTTCTTCTTGTCCCAATCCACCAATGGTGTGACAGGCCTTGATGTGAACGCTTTCCATGAAGATGAGAATGGATCGTAATAATTTGAAGATGCCTTAAATATTTAAAAATAATTATTTTCCGAATTATTCAATGTGGTTAAGGTTCGTGTCAAAAACGACAGTTGTTATGTCCAGAAAATCACATTATAACACGGATGTTCTGTTTCATACACGTGTAACTTTGTGGGTGATTGTTTTTCTCTATGGCTGACAATTTGGACAACCCATTAGTCACCACTGGGTTGGAGCAACTGCGGATAAGTGTTTTATCCAAGGATATATACGCCCACAATGGTAGCAGCGATGAGCCTTGAACTCATCACCAACGTTTTAATACGAAATTTGCGAGAAAATTTAACTTACTGTGTCCCACATCACAATCTGAACATCTTTATTAAAACTTGACCCATTCACATGTAGAGAGACAAATAAATTAAAGAAATCACAAAAATGATGGAACATGTTTCCCCCAAAGTCCATCTTCATGAATATCACGGGATGATTAATCACGATATCACAACGATCATGTGAATAATCAACCTTCGTGAAAGTTTCAAGCTCAGCATACCTAAGTAAGAGAAATAGCGTTTTAAAACAAAAATTACACAAGGGTTTAAAACAAATATAAAAGAAGTGAAAAAATAATGGTTTTAAAACTGTTTTTTTTTTGCTGTGAATAGTTTTCCCAAATAAAACGGGTTTATATCTACCCACCAAGATTGAAGAGCGCTCTTATGCTCGTTCTGGTCTTCCAACATCTTCTCATTCACTTCGCAATCTCCACCGATCTGACCCGGTTTAAAAATATTCTCTCGGAATTTATCTCGGTTGTTTGCTTGCATGAGGTTTGTGAAATCAACATAAAGATTCCTTGCTACACAGTACCGGGTGTACCTGGGGACATACAATTAATGATCTGATTTAATGATTGGTCAATCAGAGCAGGTGTAAAATGAACATAATTTGCCAAATAATCAGACATACGATGTTATGTTGTAATAATAAGGATTGCGCAAACGTAAGTCAAACATACAATTAATCAATTGTCTGCGTGATTTGACAAAAAATTCCCGACAAGGCGATAATATTATGTTATGTTGTAATCATCTGCCGATTGTCGCTGTCGAAACATTATACATTCGTGTGGTGATCATGCTTTAATCAAGTGGCGAATTCGAAAATCTGCACCAGTGAATTTATTAGTAGATTCCTATTTAACTATTTGTTAATTAATTATTAGTTAATTAATTGTACAAATAAAACAAATAAATGCGAAGGTAAAACAATGTGATATTTTATTTGAAGACTTCTAAATTGATTAATATACCCTAATTACTTATTCACGAATTCATTAATCAATATTATAATTAATTGTATTAGGCTAATTAAACAATTACTTTGAGCACTGTAGTGAGGATGCTTGGTCCTCGTGTGGTTGACAAATCAACAATTCCTTAAATTCCTTTCTTCGTTCTTCTACGTAGCCAAAGTCCACCTAACATAGAAATTGTATATCTGTATTAGTAAGAAAAAATGAAAAATTAACCAAAAGTTTTGGTTATACAGTTTTAGTACCTACTGATGTACAAAGTTGGCTAAACAACTGTACATTGGGGTAACTGGTTAAATCCATTATCGTCCAAGACCTTCCCCATATAGAAGAGGTTACGGTATGGTAAATAATTGGGCAATATTTCTCCTTTATTAAAACCTTTGCTATTAATTTATGTTTGATATTTCGCTTGTATCAAAAAAGTTTCGATGCTAGTGAAGAATCCTTCTCGTACATTATCAGCTAACCCTTAACCACTAACTCATAAACCCAACCCTGTACCAGTCCATAACATTCCACCAGTCTAATCTGTAACATACCAGAGGATTTTTCACTTTTACCAAACATTTTGAAAAGCAGTGACATACGTATAGTGAATTACATTAGTGTAACTCAGTAAGAACAAACCATTTTCCAGAAGTCCTGTTTAAACTTCTCATTCAAACAATCTGTTGTAGGAATCCCATATCTTTCTTCTAATGTACAGTTGCTTTCATAACCCCAGCATTTGGCTCTCTGGAATTATTATATTTTTGTTAAAGTTACACCCATGGATGGCACTACCATTTAGACCCCACTGAAGCAGTTTACAGATACTCAATAATAGAGATTCTGTTATATAAGGGTGAAGTCTTCAGTGAGGCACACCTGAGACCTGGGATGTAAGTCTATTACCCCAACACCCAGGGTGCTACCATCTAGACTGAGACAGTTTATATACACTCAATAATAGAGATTCTATTCTATAAGGATGAGGTCTTTAGTGATTCACACCTAAGAAAGGGAGTGTGGGTCTATTACTCCTACACCTACAGTGCTACCATATACACCCTTATTATACTTTGATGTTCTTTTAGCTAACTTGTATTAATATCCACCTTAAGGATTCCATTCTCATCTTGATATACAAGTAACTTTGAATTATTCGAGGAAAAAACAAACTTTATATTTAGTATGAAAAATAAACAGATCAGATCACAGTGCATTCTAGATAATGATCTGTATTAAAAATGCAACAATTTGAGTTTGTTGTTTTATTATAATCACATGAACATAACAAACATTGCAAAGTTTATGGGAAAATAACATGGAGGGGGAAGATAGGAAAAATAACTATTCTGACATTTATAAACATTATATATACCTTGAGCCAGTACCAGTTTTTTTTAAAATAAAATAATTGTTTATTTTTTTAGTTAACATATTATTTAAATGTTTCTTAAATTTAACAAAAAGCATATTTCTTTTTACTTTTAATAGTTTCTATTGCTGTGACCTACAATGTAAATTGATGATGGTCCAACTAAAGTATGTGACAGCATAATCTTAATCACTCCAGTATTAATATGGTAACAACAAAAACATACATTATGACATCATATACAATTCTTTATCAGGCAAATAAAATGTTTAATTTAACAACTTTTTACCTTTCCAAACTATTTCATTTTCATTTTTAATTACTTTTTTTATTTAATTAAACATTTTGTTAAATTATAATAAACACACTAAGTTGGTTTGTCCACACAACTATATAGCTTAGCATCCTGTCTTAACAAAATGGTTCTGGATTTAAATCTAAACGTTTGAAACACACAATACACAGAACAAAGGTATGAGGTGGGACAATGGTGTTTGTGTAATATAAAACAATGAACAATAACGTCCGCTACAATTCATGGAACTCAATATGTTTAGTTTTATATTATTTTCATTGTTTCTCTTGGTTTATAAGATTTCTATAGTAAATGAGGTGCAACAATTTGTCGAACAATAATATTAATGTTTCACCTTGAATTTTAACATAGAAATCAGTAATCACAATGAAGGATATTTACAAATTTATATTTACATTACACCTAGTAAAAATAGTAGTAGAACGTAGGTACAAAATTGTATATCAGAAAATGTGCGGGCAGAACCAAAATATTGACAAAAATTTACCTACAAATGTTTTTTATTATTTGCTGTTTTTTTAAGGATTTCTGGTTTTATACGAAATTTTGTCAATTTCTAACAATGACATATTTTTCAACTGTATGGCAGCAGAACACTACCATGAATGAAACACTGTAACATCACACCTGAAACTATTATTCGGAAAATAGAGAACAATAAGTATTATGACTTTGTAAGTAAATAAGTAATTTGATTATTATTGCGATTAGATTTCATGAAGGGAAACCATTTGCTTATATGACTGTTGTATGCAAATTAGGTTAATTGGGGTGTTATACAGAATATAAATTATGCATAAGAAATGGATTAGCATCTTTGAATTAATAATATAGTAGGGTGGGGGGAGATGGGACAGGGAAGATGGGATTTTCTTGTGCTATTTGATAGTGAACAAATAACATTCAAATAATTTTAAAACTGTATCCTCATGACTACCGTAGACCGTTGTTAATTGTTTAAAACCCGATCAGGATATTTAAATAATATGTGCTAAAAGTGCCCCATCTCCCCCCCACCCTACTATAAAGCTTTTTTTGCGCTTATTTATATTAGGACAAAAAGTTATTGGTTGTAAATATGCATCATGTGTGTTTGTGTTATGCATTCGACAACATATAGCACTGAACTTTAAAACAGAATAGCAACATATTATGAATGGTGTAAATGTTCATTTAATTATGATTATTTAATTAATAGACCCATGTTATAGGGACCCATTGCGATCGGGTGCTAAGTGATTGAATTTCTTCATGAACTTTGGCACAGTAAGCTTCTTCAGATTCGCATGTTAATGTTATATTGACTAAATGCATGTATTGCCCCATTGTATTCGTCTCTTTTTCTTTAATTGGGTGAAGGTTCACTACATATGGCATAAACTCTGACGTCATCAGAAAATTTAAATCCTTTGGTGACGAATTTTTTACACATATTTTTCCCGATTTCATGACGTTGCTAACGGATTTGTATTTTGTTCCGAAAATCTGGTCGTCATGGTAACCATGCTCAAAATAGAGGTTCTTTCTGATGTCATCTAGCATTTTGTCTTTATCGGTGACATGATAGTTTGCATTATCGCTTTTGTCCTTGTTAGAGGTATGAGTTATAGGTTGTTTGTATAGGTGTTGAAACGTTTTCACAAGTTTCATTTTAACTTTATGAGCTAATTCTGGATCCTCACTTAACAGGATAACCAGTTTCCTTGTAAATGGAGGCATGTTAGTGACTTCTTCATACAAATTAACTCCACCCAAACTAAACTGGTCATGCTGGGAAAGCTTGTACATTTGAAGCGCCGGTTTGGATTTCAGGGACATTGTATTAACTTGCCTCCTTTCTTGTAAATCCTGGCTTGGAATAAGGCCAGCTCTTCCTTGGGGTTCTCCTTTTTCATTGACATGCTGTGCTTGCCACCATTTTAAGTCCCGCCGATCAACAATTTTAATAACGTCGTTTCTAGTAAAACTTAACCCAGCTTCTTTTGAAGGTATCATAGTGTCCTCGTGTGGTGAATAATTGAAGTTGCATTTAACAAAAATATCTCCTTCGGAAGGTAAAGAATTATAACTTGGAATCGTCTTTAAAACAAAGGAACCTTCGGACTTCTTTAAATACTCTTTAAGTAGTTCTGGATTCCCTTTTACATTGTTTCCATTTATCTCAGTGATAATATCCCCTTCATGCAGAAGGCCTTGCTTGTGTATAAGACCTCCATGTAATATTCGAGTAACTTTGATATCCTCGCCCACAAGTGCAACTGTGAGACCAAGATTCTCGTCATTTTTCTTTGACATTCCGATCATACGGACGGCATTCTTCCATTCTCCGCTGCCAGGTCCCAACATATTCACATACTGCCGATTTCGAAGGCTTGAAATTTTATCATGAGCTTGAAACAAGCAACGAACATGGGCGTGCTGAAAAATTTTACACAACTCAAGTTCGTTGTCAGATTTTTCCACATTTTGAACCACTTCTTCAACCAACACACACAACTGGTCTGATTCTGGTGTTAGTTTACCAAACCCCAAAGTACCATGAGCTTTGACAAGGGACTGCACAACAGGGCTATCCATTATAACTTTTAAGAAAACCAAATCCTTTTCAGGAATGCTGTTAGGACGTTCTGAGTTTAACTTCTTTAAAACAGTCTCCACTGCATCTTTTTGGCTGCGTTCTTGCGGCATTTTGACAATTTCAATACCAACAATGTATTCAAACTTCTGTCTAATATAACACCTTACATACCAACAATCTATAATAAAAAGTTACAATTATATCAGCGATTCAGTAAGATTAAGTTTGCAAAACAATGTTGTTATTAAAATCTTTATTATGTAATCCAAAACAACATTACGTAATACAATATTAACTGTAATGAGATTTTCGTATTACGTAATGCAAAATTGATTATAACTGCTATT
>NW_004190728.1:0-8959 GCF_000224145.3 Ciona intestinalis
CTTGCAATCTTGCTCTTATTCATAAATAAGCTTAATTAGTTTATTCATAGCATTACATATCTATGTTGGCGTTCAATTTAACACTAGCATAGCACAAATAAATTCTATCTTCACACTATAATAAAATGTACTCACAATGAACTATCAATGTCTTGCTGTTTCTTCCCAAGTTTGAATATTCCTGCATGGCAGTGTAGCTATTTATAGCTCTACATTCCACTATATCTCCATTGTTTAAACTACTCAGTGAATTGCTTGTCCATGTGTTGCCAACCAACTGGTAGAAACAATTGACTCAAACAAGCACTTCTATTTTATATTTTACTTTAACTTTACCGTTTGATTTTGATTATTGAAATAAATTTCAACTCTGTCCAAAGAAGGAACACCCCCAGTTGCATTACATTGGAATGTAGCAATGTTTCCAGCACAAATGGTATTGTTGCCAATCAATGTAGCAGTTGGTGCTGTGGAAAAAAACATATTGAACAAGAGTACAAACAGTAAGTCAAACATGTATATTACAAATAAAAAAACTTAAATATGTTACCTAAGCACCTGCTGTACATAACAAAACAGTCTATACTTATTATAAACATATGAAAATTTATTAACAAAGTTTTTCTAAATTCTATCAATTAAAATATACCACAGTCAATCATGGACATTTAAAGTAAACAAAACAAACAGATCAGTCACCCAGGTACCTGTGTATATAATAACAGACTTATATTTCATCTACCTATTTTAAACAAAGAAAAAATTGTAAACGAACTATTACAAAGTTACTCTAACCTCCTAAAAATGAAAAAGTTCTGTACCATTACAAGCTACACTTGGTTTAAATTATAGATAACACCCGCATCAATCGTTACGCTTAAAGGTGGATATTGTTAACAGAAAGCAAACGACAAGACAAACAACAAGGGCAAAATTTTGTTTAGCACTATGCAGTTAAATAAACCTATAATAGGATATCCAAAATAAACCATCATTGTAATACAAAGCACATTCTGTACCAAAAATGCACTCCCTAGATTAGATAATGGTCCATATACTCACCTGACCAACATTGAACTATCTTTTCATTCTCCCACTCTGCTGTAGCAAGGCATTTGGTTGCAGTGTTTCCAGTTGTTCCATTCATAATAAATAAAGTTGAACCATGGGAACACTGGAAGTTAGCTTGAGTTTTGTAGACACCACTTGATGGGTTGACTGGAACATTGTTGGTTGTTGGAGATGAACAATCTGTAATGGGTGGTTGGTCAACAGTGAGTTAAGTACTTGTAAACTGTAAAAGTGACAACATTTCGAAGTGGCATAGCAATGCTATATTGTTGTATGTGAGAGCAAAAAATATAAAAATGATAAATGTAAAACACTTTAAAGAAATTGAGACAAGTCAGCTTGATTTGTTATAAAACCCTAAATCAAATGTTCTGTATAACTTAGATTAACAGCACTTGTCAACTGAACGAATTCTTCTGTGTCCTTCTCCTTGATGACGGCATTAGAGCTCAACATACCCAAAATTTGGATCCATAATGTCTCCTGTTTTATACTTGAAAATACATGTTGCTATAGACCAGGGGTTCTTAAACTTTTAGAAGCACGCCCCTAATAAGGACCCAACATAACTCGCGCCCCTTTTTTTGTTAAATTATCACAGTGGCGTACACCACTATGGTGGCCGAGTGTTGCCACACGTTTTTTATCACTTAACAATAAAAAAAACGAAAATGACTTTAAAAATGAAAACGAAATTGAAAACGTAAATGAAAGCATAAATGAAAACAAAAATGAACACAATAATGATAATGAAATTGAAAACGAAAATGAAAACAAAAACGAAATTGAAAACAAAATTTAATTTCGCTTTTCGCGTCGTAGCCACTGCTAAATAGACGATGTTTTATCGCTGTATTGCATTCTAAATGATTTAGGGCTTTAGGCCGTAATAATCAACCTATATCTGTTCCAACTTCCAGAAGTATTGATTTTTTTATATTTACTTTCCTTAGCCAAGCAGCGTGTTTGTTTTGAAATAGTAGGAATTCACACGTGGATTCATTGCATCATAATAGCGATTGTTTGACTTGACAATTAATTACAGCATAATAGCAATCGACACGTCAAACATTTGCGTCATAATGGGACTCACAAGGTCATTATTTAGCCTGCAGGTGCTTAAAAACAGGTTAAATGTTTGCTTTTGCACGTTTGTTATTAAGTAAGAATTGTCTTGTTTATTTGATGAATACTTTCTACGCACGTGAACGCAACAAGCATGTGAATACAATTTGTGTTTAGGTAAAGCTTGGTGGCCACTGGCCAGACCTATTTCGCCACTATAGATTCAAGCTTTTATTTTGGTCATAACAGCGGGTAACCTTTCCTTGTAACCCTGGCGCTTCGTAACAAACTAATTGTATTTCTGGTCTAAGCTGCTTGCCGCTGTTAAAGTTGGCTGTTATTCGTTTAGAGCTACGTAAACGATAATATGTATAAAATTTCCAAGAGGGTTTTCTGATGTGACGTATTATGACATCAGAAGGATTAAGTTTCTTGCGACCATTTGGACGTCGAAAATTGCGCTCGGGCAACAAATCGCAGCATGGGAAACCATGTGTTTCATTGTAGCAAACAAAAAAATACAGTGGAACAACAGCTTAAGCTTAACATACACAATTTTCCTCTTACAAACCCTTAGTGGTAATTATCTTATTAGGTATATTTTTTGGGACATAGCAGTTTTACAGCAGTTATAATACAACATTAATAGTTACAATAATATCAATTTAAAATTAGTTATTAATATTATACCAAGTATATAGAATAAAACTTTAAAATACCTTTTACTAGCATTGACAATGAGTAAACAACAGAAGCAGTAGAACCACAAGTTAGTGAAACATTGGTGTTGCTTGTCATTGCAGTAAGGTATGTCAGACTTGTAGAAAATCCCCCAGTTACATTTGTGCATGTAATGCTATGTGTAGCAGTTGGTGTAAGAGTCTTACATCGACCAAAAGCAGATGAGTAAAATTCTGTGCCAGTTAGTCCTGTTCCTGACCACGAACATGTAGTTGGATTAGTTGTTACTGTTGCAGTGATCATGAGGTTTGTGGTTCCAGTTGCAACATTTGCTTGGTTTCCAGGTTGTGGCAATTGAATTGCAGACAAATATCCAGCTGTATGTGACAAATATGAAATGACTTTTAATATACAAATATGATTTTAAATACATGAAAATTAAATTCTTTTAGATATGGCACCATATATGAAGATCAAAAGCTCCACTTACGATTGTGTACAAACATTAACAGCCAGGAAAGCAGCATTTTTGTCTTGATATACCACCGTTTTTTAAATTGGTCCATGTCTCCAATGAACACCAGTTTGAGAACTGGGGATTGTATGGAGTATAAACCTGTCACACAACATCAATAAAAAGCTACAAGATATACCTATATTAAGAAAAAAAAACCGACACCCCATTTAGAAAGCTATAAGTAAATACATACTAAATAGCAAAGAAACTATACACTCCAATATATATAATTAATACAAAAACCCAATATTGCATTAACAATTGAAACATGTAAAAGTCTGCCACAGTTGGTTATTTAGTGCACAGCCATCACACCCATGTATGTTTCGACAGTGAAAATCAACAAGGGGTGCAACCAGGGGGGAAGGGGGGGCTGTTTTACTGTCATGACAGCCTCCTTTTCCACTACATGCACGCAGCCAGAAATGCTAAGACGCACACACACACACGCGTTGCATTCAATATTACATTCCTTTGCTTGGAATTGGAACAAATTTTCGTTTCCTAGTTATGTCACTTGTCCTATTGCAACATAACTATTAATGACGTTTCATAATATAATATCTTGAGGAATGTACTTCCGTGTAAAATATGCTATAAAGTTAGAGTTTGACTTTGATAATTATTTGCATTAAACGAGATAGTGGATAATAAATATTTGATAAATTAAAAAACTATAAGTATTACTGCAACTGTGAAAAAAAAGAATCTTTGAAAAATCTTTAGCCATTTCCGAGATATCGCCAAAAGAAAATTGTTAGCACGCCATTTTTCATTGTAAGAGATATGCCTAGTACAATCACACCAGTGACGTCACCAGTCAAAATGTAAGTGACGACAACTCGAAATCAGTATCGTTTTGAACGGGAAAATTGGAAGGGTAGATTCAATTCAGTATGGACTATCTACACACCAATTATAAAATCTTACTTCAGTTCTGCTTTAACAAAGAGAGAAGGCTAAAATGCAAAAAAAACAATGATATTTTGGGTCTTTCCTGCCCAAGTTAATTACATTTGTGGCCATAGGGGTCGAAACATTGAGAAATCTGATGAAAACCGGGGTGGCGAGATATACATAAGTTACGTTCTAGGTTATGACTAAAGGTCGACCGATGTATAAATCATTTGTGCAAAGCGACTTGCGTCCTACTTAACCTTTAAGTGGGTTGTATTCTAGCGTCCATGTGCGTCTTAGTTTAACCTTCACGTGCGTCGTAGTTTAACCTTTATGTGCGTCGTAGTATAACGTTCACATACATCGTAGTTTGACTTTCACGTGCGTTGTAGTTTAACCTTTATGAGCGTCGTAGACGTAGTTTAATGTTCACATACGTCGTAGTTTGACCTTCACGTGCGTTGTAGTTACGTCGAAGTTTGACCTACACGTGCGTTGTAGTTTAACCTTTATGTGCGTCGTTGTTTGACCTAAATGTGTGTCGTAGTCTATCGTTCAGGTGCTTGTAGTTTCGAACAGGTGCTTCGTAGTAACAAAAGCAAAGCGACACATTTTATGTTACCTAATTAGAAATGCAGACCAACCAACACGAGAACTCATAAACAAACAATATTGCCTTTAAACAGACGGTGCTATTCTATTCTAAACACTGTTAGCGTAAAAAAAAACTAAATATGTGCCAGAAGTAGCGCTGCTCTATATTTATAATATTTTCGGTGCTAGTGAGGAATCCTCCCCCCCTTGCCCAAAGTTAGTATAGACCAAGTTAGAAAACGGATTGTAAAACAACGAGTCTTGTTATCCATTGTCTCGCATCTATGACGTCATAGAAGCCACCATTACGGAGCCCACGGCATAGCATTTTATCATTGCTGGGTGCTGTTTTTCGTTTAAATATTGCGATTTTTTAAAAACCAAGCACTTATGCGCGTAAAAATGGCTTTACACTAATGTTATATCTTATCACAATAATAAACCTCACAAAAATAATCAACTTTTATTGAACACTCAATCGATTAAAGAGTAAAAAAACAGAAAATATCAAGTTTACTAACCAAAAACATAAAAGAACATGTTTAAAATAAAAAAATACAAACAAAAACGCATAACATTACCATGAACTGGTGTATCTAGCTCCAGTTTTGCATGTAAATTGCCGTGATTTTACTTTTTGGCTCACAAACTTAACACGTATACCCGGCAACGAAACTTAAGGTATCTTTGTAAAATTTGTCTAATATCGAAGTGACATTGAGGAAAACAATACTGAGTTACTATTTTTAGTCCTCTGCTTGAATTAGTAAGCTACCTTTTCTGCGTTGTGGGTCTTTATGAAATCGGAAAACGCGAACACCTTATCTGCTAGTACTTAAGCAGTTTGGAGCTGCATGTCCACTTATGTTGGATTATAAATGTAGTAAAGAATGGCTCTGTAGATTCGTAGGTATAATCATATACTATTATGTAAACTAAGCTGATTGCTGCTAGTCTTAATCGCCAACGTAAAGTACCCTGTTAAACCACACTGTACGCTGAAAACCAGTCAAAATATTAATTTACTCCACATTAATCCCCAGATTTAATATTATATAACAAGATTTATATTAGAAATTATATTTTAAATGTTAAAACAACCGCTATACGTGTTTTCTAGCTTTGTATCGCTTACAAGAACTAAATGAGCCGACCATGCATTTGTATAGGCGATTCACGCTCTGTGGGCTCCGTAATGGCGTACACGAGCGCCGTTTCCTAACTTGGTCTATACCAAAGAATACTTAGAGTATTCTCTTTGGTCTATACTAACTTTGCCCTTGTCTATAGAAAAAACGAGAGACTAAAAAAGAAAAAAAAATCATTAAACCGTAACGGTACTTCCCCATAAAAATCATATATTATTAAATATATCATATATTATTAAATATTCCGGGTTATGGTACACCTGGAGCAGCAATCTTGGTTTCGTTGGAAAGAAGCGACACTTCAATTACGTATCAAAAAATATATTAAATAATTAAAGTACTTTTAGTTGTGTGGGCCGTCAAACTTTATCAAAGTTTGACACGCGATAAAAAAAAATCGCTAATAAAAATTACCAAAACTTTAACACACGTTGATGTATAGCAACATGCAAAACATATTAAAAAATTGGGGGAATAACCCTACTAGCTTTTACTTTATTAGTATTTTCGCAACCCCCACTTTTAGCGTATTATTCATACACCGATTCCATCGTCGCTCGAGTAGTTAATAATGATCCGATCCAAGAATGTCCTTAATTTGTGTTTGGATCTGCCGAGTTTAGCTCTCGCGCCATCATCGTGTGCGGAATTGCTCAATCATCCACTTCTGTTAAAATACTTTCGGCGCAGCGAATAGCTTTGAGCGCTGGCCTTGTTAAAATGATGAATAATTTGTCACGAGTACATGACATAATGCAATATTGCGAAATATTGGTGCAGTATTAAAAATAACATGCAATGTTCCTACACCAGTCTGAAGTCGGTGACGAACACCTGCCTCAAGAAGAAAACAAATGCCTCAACGCTGGAGCGGTTTTGAGTGAAGAACTTGTGAACTCACTAGAAGACCCTATTGCAACCGATACCGTATTGCCTATGGCTACTGTGCCTGAAACACTTACCCCCGCCATAGGCTAAGACCGAAGAATAAACAAACCAAACGCGGAAGAAAGAGTCCCTCTGCCAACCAACCGAGACTTAAAACAGTAAGTTTAAGCAAAAAAACAGTACACCGTTTCATGTAAAGCATGCAACAAAGAAGGACTGGTTCTAAATGACACGACGAACTATTTTTGTTTAAGTTGCAAACAGTCGCAACTTGTTATGAGACCATGTTGCGGCGAATTTGATGATCGATGGCTGGACCTGTCTACAGCTACAATGTTCCACTGTCTATATTGTAATGAAGAAATTTTTAAAACTGATTCGAAATCCGATGAAGAACATCATGATTGATATATCTCCATGAACATACAACATGTCAATACTACAAATAGCTTCATTCAATGTAGGGGGAATTAGAAACAGAAAGAAAAGAAGAAGTATCTTTAATTTTTTGAAAACCAAAAATGTTGATATTATAATGCTGCAAGAAACACACTGTACACCAGAATTGGCTAAACAGTGTGAGCTAGAGTGGAAAGATTTTATTTGCAAATGGAACAAACAAGTCAGCCGGTGTTGCAATACTGATTAAACGAAAATGCAACTTCGTTGTATCCAATACTGTCAGCCATCCTGGTGGACGTTACCTGCACGAAAATCACGGTCAATGATAAATAAATCACTGCAGTATGTGTGTATAATCCTAATCACTACGACGAATGCTTCTGGAATAACCTGGTAGAACAGATCGAAATTTTCAATAACCGATTTTGTCGTCGCAGGAAATTTCAATACTATCCTTTCAGACATCATGGATAAACTCGGTGGAGCCTCAGTTCACCACAACCGAAGGGCAGGAGAACGGGTATTCGATTTAATGTCAAAATTTAATCTTCACGACATATACAGACTAATGCACCTAGACAAAAGAGAATTTTCCCGCATTTCAAAATCCCCCCTTCCTGGTAGCAGAATAGACTTCACCTTGGTATCAACAAGTTTGGCCGAAACGACAGTCCTTGCGAAAATTGTACCAAGTGTCCATTCCGACCACCAAATTTGTTTCACCCAGATTCAGCTGGAAAATAAAAACCGCGGATCTGGGTTTTGGAAGTTCAACAACTTATTACTTAAACACGACGACTTTGTTAATACGATCAAAGGGGAAATAGAGGATTTTAAACGTTTTAATTTAAACGGCGAAGTGTCACCTGCAATAATTTGGGATACAATGAAAGCAGTCATAAGAGGAATATGCATCCAATACAGCTCACGATTACGTCGAAAGAACCGAAAAAAGCAACTTACACTTGAAGAAGAGATCTCCAAGAAATCGACTCTACTTAGTTCTGTTCAACCACAACACAGAGAAGCTATCATCCATCAAGTAAGTAATCTCCAGAAACAGCTAGACGAAATTACCAAACTAGAGGAGCAACTAGTCTAAACCAAACTAGAGGAGCAATTATAAGAAGTCGTGCAAAATCGGCGGAACATGGGGAGAAAAACACAAAGTACTTTCTGGGGTTGAAACGGCAAAGATCAAAGAGGTAAATTATACGCTGCCTTGTGACATCAGCTGATAACAAGATCACAGATTTAGACGAAATTTACAGATTTAGACGGATATAAAGGATCTTTTCATGGAATCTTTAAAATGGTCAATTTAACACAAAACTCTCCCGGAAAGCTCTCGAAGTGGGCTCATTACACTGATCTTGAAACCCGATAAGGATGCGTGTTTTGCTGATAGCTATCGGCCCATCACACTGCTAAATGTTGACTATAAAATAATTTCAAGTGTTATAAACAATAGACTCAAAGCCAGTATTCTATGGGGGCCCAACCTGGTCAAAATACAACACGAAAAAATCGCATTTAATGTAATAAGTTGTATTATTTTCATATCACAAGTTGTATTATTTTTGGATCTTAATTTCACAAAAAATAATTTTACGTTACAACTTGATTTATTTTTACGTTACAACTTGAATTAATTTTACGTTACGACTTGAATTATTTTTACGTTACAACTTGAATT
>NW_004190729.1:0-9030 GCF_000224145.3 Ciona intestinalis
CTAGCCGGGGGGAAATAGCCGGAGGGGAATAGTCTTGGGGGGGAAATAGCCGGAGGGGAATAGTCACGGGGGGGAAATAGCAGGGGGAAATAGTCTTGGGGGGGAAATAGCCGGAGGGGAATAGTCACGGGGGGGAAATAGCCGGGGGGAAATAGTCATTGGGGGGAATTAGCCGGTGGGGAAATAGCCGGGGGGAATTAGCCGGGCGGGAAATAGCCGGTTACGATGGTGGATCATGGCAGAAATTAATTGAACACCACTGTGATAATTTAACAAAAAGGGGGGGGGGCGCAAGTGTGTTGAGATCTTCATTAGGGGGGCGCAGAGTCGTATAAACACCGAGTAGTCCAACTGCCGTCTATGTGTGTCCAAAATAGAGCAAAAGTGGTGACTTTGGCAATGGGTTTAAACGAACTTGTTAAGTTTTGTTTGTGTTTTCCTATTGTGGGAAGGTGTAAAACAGCTTCTATTTACCTTACCAAACATTTTTTAGAAAAAATGTATAAATTTAGCCGCATTAAATGACTAAAATGTCGCAAATCAACCGCTTCTAATTCTAATTTTTGACTTTTTTTGACACAGAAAACAAATAACACATGTTTTTTACATTTTTCAACCTTTAAATTTGTTTTTAGGCCCAAGTTTTTCTGTAATTTACCGAAAAACATACATTTTCCCTATACCTACTGTGTTATTTTGGACCCAAATTGCCGTTCAATTTGTCTTTTACGTAACAATGGGTTGGACTACTCGGTATTTCTATGGCTCTGGGGGGCGTGCTTCAAAAAGTTGAAGAACCCTTGGTTTAGATCTCTATGTTGCCACGTAGCCCCAAAACTTGTCAGGCAGTAAATAATAATAAATACGGTGTCGTAACCACTTTGCTGCCAAAAAAGATAAAATATCTGGTAAGCGATCACGTAATCTAGTTGTGTAGCTGTGGAGCAAAGACTTCCAAATAATACGGTAAGATGAAATAAATGTTCAAAATTGTTTATTTTTGAGTTAAATCAGTGGTTCCTAGCCTAAAAAGTACTGCGTCACTATTTTACTATGCAAGCCATAATAAAAGTATTCCTGATGATGGTAGCCATTAAAATTTTCAATTTTAAAAAGACTTTTTGGTACCCCTGTAAAGTTTTATTTTGATACTTTGGCATTCATATCTAAAATTAACTTTGAAAATTCACAAATAGTTAGGGATGTGCCAACCCAAACTCAAAAGCTCGTGTCCAAGGGTCTCCTTTTTTGATGCTTGCTTGCAACCATTTGGGCTGTTTTGTTGTCATGACGACCCCATGTCCGCAAACACGCACCCAGACAGAAAGTGCTAAAACACGCGTTGCATTCAATATTACATTCTTTCGCTAGGAATTGAAACATTTTTTTTCATTAAATTGTTACGTTACTTGTATTACAACATAACTACCAATTATGACGTTTCATAATATAACAATCGCGAGGAATGTGCCCACTTCTAACCAACCACGAGATTAAAACATCATGTATGAGCGTCACATTTTTACGCTCTCTGCCGGCGTAGGAAAGGAAAACGCATGTGCGGTAGCATACATTCCACAGGATTGTAAAAATACCCCTTTTTCAGTGATAATGTCACCGTCCGGATCGTCGAAAAACGTCCGGATTTTTTTAGTAGAAATAAATCCTATTTATATTAAAATCAACTTTCTTACGTTCGGCCGACAATATACTCTTTGATTTCTTTGTTCCGTAATTATTGACGACATAAACGTGCGCTCTATTTTAACCGCATCGGTTACATTGCGAGAACACGGCGAATAGCTAAAATGGTGAAACGGTTCGTGCAAACATTAAAAAATGCATTTTTCTAACACCTACTATACTAATTTTGTCACAAATCATGTCACATGGAACCTTTATGTGGTGAATTTAAAATGATATTACATTTATTAAAACGACGTATCTAAATCGGTGGAACCAACTGAAAAGTTTTACGCACGTTCATCGTGGATTAAAAATGGTAACGATGATTACGTCATAATACCTTTGATAAACTATTAAAATTTTAGAAAACAGTTGTGGTTTATGTGCTTTTATATTTCATATAATTGTTTTATTCCCGATATAATTTTAAGCAAGCAACCAAGAATAGTTTAAACTTTAATAAATGCAGGTAAATTGCGTTTATGTGAATTTTAATTGGTGCAAATATTAGAGCGAGGAGCGACGCTATCAGTAAATTGGAACCAACTCAAATTGTAATATGATATTACAAAGTATCTTCCCGGCCGAGCTTGGACAGAAGCCAAAAAACATCGTTCGTTGGCACCGCACGAGAACCAGAGTTTCATGACGGCACTTTTCACGAGAATAAATTCACAACGATTGCCTCGTTTGTTAGGTGTGGACTGTATGCTACTGCATGCGTCTTCCTTTATTTCCTACGCCCGCGCAGAGCGTAAAAATGTGAAGCTCATACACGATGTTTCGGTCTCGTGGTTCGTTGGGCAGTGGGCATTCCTCCCGATTGTTACGTAATGAAACGTCAT
This sequence comes from Ciona intestinalis, assembly GCF_000224145.3. Classification (NCBI taxonomy): domain Eukaryota; kingdom Metazoa; phylum Chordata; class Ascidiacea; order Phlebobranchia; family Cionidae; genus Ciona; species Ciona intestinalis. The sequence goes on from NW_004190729.1 coordinate 2,532, forward strand.
AGTTAATAGTTATGTTGCAATAAGACATATGACATAACAATTAAGCGCAAAATGTCAAATTGCAGCACGGCAATGTTTGTTACTCGAGCGACTTCGTTAGCTCATTATTACGAACACACGACGAACATAAAACATTAGATCGCAGCTTTAAAAACCGTTTCTATGTGGTGATAGTCAGTAATATGCTTTATAACAAGATTTGGTAGCTTGGGTGACAGACGCACGTAAAACATACTACGTCCGGATTTACAACTTTTACAATCCTGACATTCCACACAAACGAAGCAATTGTTGTGAGTTTATTCTCATAAAAAAGACGTAGTGAAACTCTAGCAGGGCTCTACATTAACTTGTTTTAGGTGCTTCGTCAAAGGACAAGTTGATACACTAGTTTACCAACGAAATTTTTACTTGTCCCAAAGAAATAAACAATTTCTTCAAACACGGCATATTTTGTAACATGTTCAAACCTCAATGTATGCAATGTATACTTCATACTTGTATGTTGTACACATCACAAAAGCAGCGGCTAGCAAAGTCGGTTTTATTTGGGGGGTGAAACCTATATACACTTTAATTGACAAACCTTAGGATAATGAGAAATGGATAAATCTCTTAAAACAAAAAACTAGTCTTTGCAATTCTCCCACAAACACAAAATTTTTTTTTTTCAAAATTATTAAGTTTTAAAAATTGTTAATATATATAGTTTATGAAATGACATGTGATCATTAAACAGAATATCGGATCCCGTAATTAGATTCAAGTACGAAAGGTTTCGAATCTTATAGATTCAAAATTCTGTAATGTGCATCTCTAGTTACAGGTCATTTTTATGATTATGTTGCTGAATTTAGTTTAGATAAAGTCATGATGTCATTTTAGATTTTTAAAAGCCTTTATAATTTAGTTAAATCAAGTGTAATGCTCTGGTTGCTTCTTGTGCTTTATATAGGTTATGAAACTTATGGGCTTTGTTTTTAGTCTAATACAGCCCTGGAGACTCGTATAAAAGTATGTGGGCAACTGGTTGGTTTTCAAAAGACGCATGGCCGGGTGTGACGTCACGAATCCCAACGTCAGCGCGAATTTGCCTGTCTCGAATTACAGTCGGTATCGTATAACACGAGCGCCCAATGTTTCGTATCTGATTAGACGGATTTTTAATAAAAAAAACATAAATTCCTTAACTTTTTTAGCTGCATTACGTCTTCTCCTGCATTACGTCTTTTCTTTCACCGCAAACCACGTGTTCTAAATGATTTTAATTAGCGACGCTTTTCGTCCAAAAAGAAACTTATTCTCGTACGCCTTTCTCCTTAACCCTTCAACTGCCGCCTATTTTTTCAAATTTTTTAATTTTTGACCAGGTGTTGTATTCATCAATGAGGTTCTAGAAAACACAAATTCAATGACAAAACAAAGTAAATAACATGTTAAAAAAGCTTTGAAACATTAAACATAGTTTGAAATGTCCCCAAGATGATTCACTTGATTTTCATTGAAAGGAAGTAAAGTTTCACCACTTGAATATCCTATATTCCTGCTAAATACAACATCAAATCTCGTTCAAAACGAAATATATATATATTTTTTACTCATCAACTTTAGTACAAATATCATAAAAAGTGGTCAGGCAAAATAGTCATAAATTTTTAAAATTTTTAATTTTCAAACAGATTTGCTTATTTTGTACATATAAACCACGCTAATGAGTAATACCAGCTAATTCAACAACTAAAAGCAAAGAAAATGCAAGCCTTTATGGACCAGTGTCCATTTAAGCTACTTTGTACAAAAATTCTGTTCTAGTACCCCTACAAAGTGTTTTCAAAGCTAAAAATGCTTTGTGAAGCCTAAACAACGCTTGAATACAAGGGGAATCCCCTACTGCAACTCCGAATTGGCGTGAACAGGAAATTACAGCGAAATTGGGGACATAACTAAAGGAAAATGGCTAAATTTGGCTAAAAATGTTCAAAAACTTTGACAATACATTACTCAAAATTTTTAAATACGTTGATGTATTTTTTATTGCTGAAATCAAAAGGAAATTGCTTCCTCTTTCAAATGAAACCAAATTTGGGATCGTTAATGGAGAAATGAACGCAGAATCACCGTTTAAGTGGCGTGTGGTCCCAAAGCGACTTTATTTGCCATGGGCAGTTAAAGAGTTAATAACGTCATAAGCTCTTGCCGAGCTTCTGGTTGAATCTCGGCGCTCGGCGAACGTATACAAGGACATTAATGACGTCGTAGTCAACGCGCAGGTGCGTTAGGAAATCGGTGCGCCTGACTTCATTTGCTATATACTACTGTTATGTATTATATACCTTACTTTTAGCTTTTATCGCCCGTAATTTTTGCAATTTTGCGTCTGCTATATAAAAATATTAAAAAAAAAATGTTTTCGTCCAAATACGTCGGCAAAAGCGTCGGCAATTGCCGATTGCCAACGTGAGTCTCCAGGGCTGCTAATAAATGTTATTTGCGGGTAAGCTTATGTTTAAAAGGAAGTAGTGAAGTAAAAATGATAAATTATTAAAGAAAAGCTTTGGAACAAGGCTGTTAAAAGTATGTAAAAGATATTTTTTTCTTTAGGTTAAGTCAATTTGCTGTTGAAAACATTGTTTTTTTATTGCCCCGCTAATGTTTTTTTTTTTACCGCAAATCCTAGGGAATAAAAAACAGCACAAAATTTCGAATAAAATATTAAGTAATCATAGAAATCCTTCAATCTTTATTGGACATCAAGGTATAATGCATACCAGACTAAAAATATTTTTTTTAGTTGATCACTTTGGGAGAAAATCGAAAGTTTATGTTTTCTGATTTTTATTACCCCACTTGACTATATAGTTCGTTTTCTTATATCGTTTATAAAAAAAAGCATAGTGTACAAATAGCATGATAATACTATTACAAAGTATGCGTGCGGTTTAATGTCATAATTTGCGGTCTGCGGAAATTGAAAAAAAATAGAACACTGGCCTTAACCTAGCCCTAGTTCCCAATCACTAACACCTAACAAATTATTTAATTTGTAACATACGAATTATACAAAGTAATACGCATTCTATAACATTAATCTAACCTTTCTTTAACTCATTATGAGCTATTTCAAAGTTAATTTTCGACACAAACATCCAAGTTGTTTTTTCAAAAAGCATGAGACAGTGGGTATCAATGGAAGGTGAATTTTGGTGAAAATTCACTTTTCCACATTTTCAAAGTTAAGTTTTGATTAAATATTAATACTGCAGCAGTTTTGACCTCATTGAGAAGAATTAAATGAGTTTGGCAATCAATGTATTATTTCTTGTTCCGTCTTAAGTAAGGGCATTCTTTAGTGCAGATTCAGCATAACACTGAGTTTGCTTGTCCCCTCTTGGTAAAAGCTGATAAACTGCTAAACATCGTTACACATTCAACAAGTTTAGGAAAATTATAACTTAATGGTGGTTTCCATACATTCTTTGAACAAGTGTTATATGCTTTAAATTGAACAAGAGTTACATTATTTAAAATTTTAGTTGCATTTTTTGTCTTTCTCCTTGATGATATTATTTGCGCTAAGCAAACACGAGCTTTCCCCCTCCCTCCACACATCAGTTTTATTTTGTGTAAAATGAATAACCTATAACTGGATAAACTGGTTAAGTAATGCTTTAGATGTTTTCTTAGAAACACTCGTGTTATTACAATCTAACATGCCTCGAGGGCTTAGATTGTTGGTATATTTGTAGTTTACAACCTACTTTACCAAGCAGTCTGTCTAGTTTAGTTCAGTTTTACTAGTGATAGTTTAAGTTTAACAATTGTTAGTAAAAATGTACCACATAAGTTGCTAAGTTATAATGTTGTCTGAATTGGTCGCTTTATATATTGACAAATTATATATGACATTAGATTAGTTGATTAATGCCCATATTCCTAGCTAATATTATTTAATATAAATTTTATGATTCCCTTTTGACCTTGCCAGATTGTTTACATTAAATCTTAAATAAGGTTTTGAATTGCTAAATGTTTGTCAATCAGTATGTGGCACAACGTGTTGGGCCTAGCCGAGCCCGAACTCAAAAGCTCGTGCCTGAGCGTTTCTCTTTTTGACGCTCTGCTAAATCTGGGCCGAGTGCCTTACGCTATTCCTATAATGTTGCATGCGAGCAGAGCTGCGATTCGTTGCCATGTGTCGCAGAGCGCAATTTTCGACAACCAAATCGTCGCGAGAACCATAGGCGCCCACTTGATTATATTTACGAGGAGGCAATAATAATTAAAAAGGTCATTATAAGGCCAGAAGGGTTACGGGAACAATTTGCGTGAGAACGTAATATATTTTACGCACGTCTGTTACCTAAGCTACCAAATCCTGTTATAAAGCGTATAGACTAAAGCTAGGCACAGTCTAGTGTGGGCGCTTGTGCGATAGAAACGGTTGTTCAAGCTGCGATATAATGTTTTATGTTCGTCGGGTGTTCGTAATTATCAGGTAACGAAATCGATCGAACAACAAACATTGCCGTGTTGCATTTTGAACATTTTTTCGTTCAATTGTTACGTCACATGTTTTATTGCAAAATAACTATTAACTATGAAGTNTCATAACGTAACAATCAAAAATGTTCTGCCCTTTGCCCAACCAACCACGCCGCAGTGGTTCCCTAGGCTTATCTACTCGCGTACCACTTTTTGGTTCATGCAGCGCCTTTCCCACAGTTGCGTGTAAAGTAAATGTAATTTGCCAATTAAACAGGGTAATAAATAACCTAAATATGTTCCACAAGTAGCACTGCTGTATATTTACGATGTTTTCCTCAGCCTAGCAGACTATTTATTACGAAATCGTAGGGATTCACACGTGGATTCATTGCATCATAATAGCGATTGTTTGACCTGGAAATTGATTACGACATAATAGAAATTCACACGTTAATTATTTGCGTCATAATAGCCATTGTGTGAATATAGCATGAAATGTCACGCTCTACGTAATTTATGTGAATTAAAATAATGCTTATGACAATCACTAAAAGATCATTTGCGATCCTTTGGTTTTGAACTTAATAATGTGCTCGTGTACCACCTGGGAAACCTTCGCGTACCATAGTTTGGGAACTACTGAACCACAAGGTCAAAACATTGTGTATGAGCGTGACATTTTTACACTCTGCGCCGGCGTGGGAAATAAAGGAAGGCGCATGCGGTAGCATACATTCTACAACTAACAAGCGAAGCAATCGTTGTGAATTTATTCTCGTGGAAACTGACTAGATGCAACGTTAGCGGAATAGGCCAGTGGTATATAAATACCATTTATATAAAATGTTTTAACTTTTTGATATTAATAAAGTGTAAAATAACATAACAAATATACATAAATTTTAAAAATAACAAAATTAAAGAAATAACTTAAAATTAATATCCTGCAACTGGGATTCACGAAACTATGATTTTCGCGCGGTGCCTACAAAGGACGTTTTTTGGCCTCTGTCCAAGTTCGGCCGGAAGATTACTTTGTAATATCATATTACTATGTTTCGGTTCCAATTTACTGAGACTATGTGTTAGTTCCAATTTACATTAGCGTCGCTCGCTGTTATATTTGAACAAATTAAAATTAGCATAATCGCGATTTACCTGCTTTAAAAATATTCACGATTGTTGGCTTAAAATTATATTGGGAGTAAAAGAAATACGCAAACTTCACATGTCGTATGCATTATATGCTTCACATGTCGTATCCTTTAAACGTATGCGCAATCAAGTAAAGATAGTTTGCCAAAAATTATTTCGTAGCAGTGGCGCAGTTTGCCAAAAATTATTTCGTAGCAGTGGCGCAACCAGCGCGTTCAAAAGGGGGCTGTCATATTTACGTCTAGTCCACGTTTATCTCTGACGCGATAAAACACTCCCTTTATTGGTTGTGCACACGAATATATATTCTATTTTACGCGGTAAATTAAAACTAACACTACATTATTAAAAAGACGTATCTAAATTAATATAAACGGAGGAAACATTGTTGCAGATTTACGCATGTTAATGTAACGATTCTTTACGTCAGAATACCTTTGATAAACCATTACGATTGTTCCATCACAAACGAGATTGTTGGTAAACAATCGTGTTTTATTTGCTCCCATACGATCTGTAGTTTTTGTATGATTTCTGTTTCTGATGATTAGTTTAAATCAGTGCTTCCCAAACTATGGTATGCGAAGGCCTCCCAGGTGGTACGCGAGCACCTTATTAAGTTCACACCAAACGATCGCAAATGATCTTTTAGTGATTGTCGTGAGCATTATTTTAATCCACATAAATTACGTAGAGCGTGACATTCCATGCTATATTCCCTACACCGGTGTTCCTAACTTTTTAAACCTAGGCGTTGCTTTACGCGTGTACAGAATATTTTTGCAGGCCTATCTTTACTTATGCCCATGAAAAGGCAAATATTCAACCTGTTTTCAAGCACCTGCAGGCTAAATAATCA
>NW_004190729.1:9080-9865 GCF_000224145.3 Ciona intestinalis
AACGGTATTTTAACTTCTTCGTTTACTTTGCAAAACACAGCGAATACCTGAAATGAGGATAGAAATGTCTTTACTCAATACCTGTTCTATTAATTTGGACACAAATCATGTCACATAACCTTTGTGAAGTGTATTAAAAGTGTGACCACATTTTTTAAAAAGATATATATATATATATCGGCAGTGGCGCAACCAGCGCGTTCAAAAGGGGGCTGTCATATTTACGTCTAGTCCACGTTTATCTCTGACGCGATAAAACACTCCCTTTATTGGTTGTGCACACGAATATATATTCTATTTTACGCGGTAAATTAAAACTAACACTACATTATTAAAAAGACGTATCTAAATTAATATAAACGGAGGAAACATTGTTGCAGATTTACGCATGTTAATGTAACGATTATTTACATCAGAATACCTTTGATAAACCATTACGATTGTTCCATCACAAACGAGATTGTTGGTAAACAATCGTGTTTTATTTGCTCCCATACGATCTGTAGTTTTTGTATGATTTCTGTTTCTGATGATTAGTTTAAATCAGTGCTTCCCAAACTATGGTATGCGAAGGCCTCCCAGGTGGTACGCGAGCACCTTATTAAGTTCACACCAAACGATCGCAAATGATCTTTTAGTGATTGTCGTAAGCATTATTTTAATCCACATAAATTACGTAGAGCGTGACATTCCATGCTATATTCCCTACACCGGCGTTCTAACTTTTTAAACCTAGGCGTTGCTTTACGCGTGTACAGAATAATTTTGCAAGCCTATCTTTACTT
>NW_004190730.1:0-8749 GCF_000224145.3 Ciona intestinalis
ACAGCTGGAACATGGCAATGACAGAAAGATTCTCAGCAAAACGTTAATGTTTGGCAACAATAATCCAATTGTTTGGTCTTGAAAAACAGCCGCTAGATCGCTAGTGAATTTACATTGCAATTTCTTCCCTACTAGAAATTTATGCAGTGTACCCATTTCAACTCGAATATTTTGTGCATGTATTGGTCTCCGTATACAACTGCAATGTCCTCAATCAGATCACTGGAAGAACTCGGCTTTTGTCTTTCATTTCCAAGATCGAAAGTATACTATTAAAGCCGAGTTCTTCCAGTGATGGAAATGAAAGACAAGTCAGATTGCGGGTACCGCACAGTAATAGCGTTGGATGCAGTTTCAAAAAAACTGATGTACTTTTGCTTAAACAAAGTTTCTATGTCGTTGCCATCATGTAGTTCCTGACTTCGTCTCCCTAGTCTCGGACGACCAATTTTTAGGCCGTATGAGCTGCAAGCGTTGAAGAAATTCATAGCACATGCTTCGTTGTGACCAGACAGCGAAATCAACAGATTATTTATTAAGTTTCTGCAGCGATCTACAGTTAGTTCAGAACTTTGGACTTTAACATGAACAGGGTGAATAATTTGCATCAATGCATGTAGCAAACGGAGATTGAAATAAACAGTAAATGATTCTATGGATTTTAAATGAGACATTGCTGCATTACGTATAGTTGTTCCTTCTTGCTTGACCGAGTTTAACCAATCCAAAATATTTTCATAGTTGATAGTTCCCTAGAAAAGCATCCAAAGCGGGATATCTTATCACCCATCGGGTAGGACACATTGGCCTTAAACTTCTTCCAACGTTATCTCGATCTTCACTCAAACAAAAATTATTAAACATAGCGAGACGATGTGGGGACGACTTGATAAAATTCGTAACATTGGTCAGCACAGATATTGCGGTGTCTGCCTCATTTGTACTCTTGAAAACATCCTGAACAATTAAATTAACTTTATGCCCAACACAATAAACATACGTCATTTTGGGAAATTTATCTTTAAATCGTCTTTGTACGCCGCTAGTGTTTGCTATCTTTGCTGGGCCATCGTATGACTGCCCTACACAATTTTCCAGAGGAATACCAACAGAAGATAATGCATCCATGAGTAGTTTCACCAATGTAGCAGAGTCGGTGTTGTCTGTCTCCACCATACCCAGGAAGCTTTCCTTTATGCACATATGTTTGTAAACAAATCGAATACAAATACAAACTTGTTCCTTTCTGCTTATATCTTGGGTCTCGTCAGCAATTAAAGAGAAATACTTCGCTTCATTTATTTCTTTTGCCAAATTTCTTGTAATTTGCAATCCTGCCATTTTTATTATTTCATTTTAAACTACAAGGCTGAGCCATTTCTGTTTTTCACCGCGGGAAATCCACGCATCCACATCTGCATTAAAGTGACCAAGTAGAATCATGGTTTGTACAATGTTAGACTTCTCTGGTGTATGACCGCGTTTTGACAAACCTTGGCGACAAAGATAAAGCAAGCTACGCGTAATAGCATCTAGGCCATCTCGATTTAACCTATGAGTGTCTGTTTTGACACGAGCAAAGTTGTGCGATCTTCTTGGGTCTCTGTAAAAACAGCTTGCTGACACTCAAGATGAAGTGCGCTGGCAGAATGCTTTTTAAAGCAACTTCCCGTTCTTCTCCAGTCGTCCACACATCGTATCTCGTAGTTATTGCACGAAGAGATTTTGTACAGATTAGCTTACACGTCACGGCCCTAGAACAATATTTGCACGTTGCCGAATCCTCAACATTATTGTATAAAAGCCACTTAAATTCTTGTAACCAATAGTGTTTAAATGATCGTCCATCACATCGTGCGGGTGCAGACGGTGTTGGTTCCAAATTTTCGTCTACAACTGAGACATTCGTTACCGGTGTCGCAGAGGTGGTGGGCTGATCCGTTAAAGATAATTCTGCGTTTACTATTGAAGTATTACCCCCCGCGTTAAAATAACAAAAAATCGAGGGCTGCAGCTTCCTTTTTGACATACCTTTAGTTTTTCTTTCAAAATTGCCTTTTCACTTGATCTTAACGTAATAACTGTGACTGTGTAGGCCACATTATTTGAAGTTAAAGGGCCTAAACACACCCCACGTCACTTTTATTTTTTATGGTAAATTCATAAAGCGACCGTGTTATTGATTCCAAAAATACTTTGCTTATTAAAATTGGTCCAGTATAGGCGGAGATATTCGTCCTCAAACAGTGATCTCTAGCTCTATCTTTTTTTTACTACGAGCTCCGTGATTGTGACGTAGGAACGTACTAGTCACGTGACTGATTCATTCGTAAAAGCGAAACCTGCGTTTTTTTTGTTCTCTCGTTTCTCGCTGAAAACACTGCCTCTCGCCTTTCTGAATGAGAGCGGCCACGCTTCAACAATTTTGTGACGTGTTTGTCACGTGGGTAGAGTACACTTCTCAATTTTTTTCGCCACGCAACTTTCAAATCAGTTTTTTGAATTTCACGGTGTTTGAGCTGGAATATCTTTGGTTATACAGAACCGATTAAAACAAGTAAGGTGTCGTTGGAAATAGAAAAACACACTCTATCGATTAAAGCGAAGTACATTTGGGGTGTGTTTAGGCCCTTAAGATTTTCTTGTTTATGATTAGTTAATATTGTTATTCACGTTTGTTGCGTCACATGCTCAATTGTTTATTGTAAACGTAATAATCGCTATGTAACCGTGTAAACCAGGGGCGGGAAACTGTTCTAGTCGGTGGGCCTGATATGGGAAAATGAAATACCTGGCAGGCAGGATTCCTATATCGAACCTAAATATGTTCCAGAAGTAGCACTGCTGTATATATTTACGATGTTTTCCTCAGCCAAGCAGCATGTTTATTACGAAATAGTAAGGATTCACACTTGGATTCATTGCACCATAATAGTGATTGTTTGACTTGGCAATTATTTACGACATAATAGCAATTCGCACGTTGAATATTTGCGTCATATATAACGGCTGTCCCTTTAACGGCTGCATTCAAGCATGGATAGTTTGCCAAAAATTATTTCGTAGGCACGTAAAGCAACGCCTCGATTTTTAAAAAAACTCACTGACAGCAATGGAGAATGGCTAACTCATCGGAACAAGATAATTTATTCGAAACATTTCTTTAATTTTATTACATTTGAAAATTTGAAATATTCTACAGAAGTTTCAATCAGTTGCAACACACATCTAACTTAAAATGCGTTAATTGCCGACCGCACTTCCAATGTCTCACAATCTTTATCGCGTCCGCTGATCAAACAGTATTGCCGCCACGCGTTTCTGACGTCACAAGGACGACCTGTATTCAGCTTTTTTGAACAAGAAATATAAAACGTTTCGCAAAGTTTGCGCAATTAAGATTATTGCTAAATAACAAATATCTGCCGAACATATTAACAACCTTGAAACCTAAATAAAGGTCATTATAGCTGGCTCATATATACAGCGTCTTTCGACAGAATGTTGTAGTTAGTAGGAATATTCATTTTCGGTAGGGGGTACTGTAAATTTAGTTGCCTATGGGCCTCTGGCCACATTATCATGTAAGACCTGAAACTGTCTACGGGCCGCTTAAAATCCTTTCGCTGGCCGGGCCATACGTTGTCCGCCACTGGTGTAAACGTAACGAAAGCTACGAAAAATGCGTAGGCTGCGAAACTGCGTTTTCTATCCGAAAATCATGTATAATTTCATGTAAAAAAATCATGTATAAATGATTTTTACCCCGACGTTTTTTTTGTATAAAATCATGTACAAATATGTTGAATAAACTTCGCGAAAAGTATAAATTACATTATTTTATGTCGGTTTAGCAGGGTATGCAGGCATACCCTCAAAAACGTCAGGGTATGCAGGCATCAGTGTTCCCTCTAAGCTGCGCAATTGCGCGGCCGCGCAGTGCATGAACTTTTGCCGCGCAGTTAATTATGTCTCGCGTACACTGGTTAATTCGTGGATATTAAATTTTATATTTTAGTTCACATATTTTGTTTATGCTTATCTTTAATTGTTTACGCTTTTAAGACTCAGTAAACAATCGTTAGCGGTTAATTCGAAATAGGGTTTCCTTATCGTCGAAACCGTCTAGGTACAAGTGCATGATTGCGCAATGAGAAAAGCGGAGAGAAGAAAATGCTGCGTAGAAAAGAGAAGGGGCAAGGAGTAGACAGTAGACCCGAGAAGCAGCCACGATAATAAAGAAACAAAGATGAGGGAGTTTAGTGTGTGATTAATGCTGCTCGCTTAAATTCGCGCATTTTATTGTTTTGCTGTGGGGAAACTTTACCAGCTGGTAGTGAACTTAGACGAGAGTTGTGCTAGGTAAACAAACCGTAGTAAGTTTGCATTACACAACAGTAAGAGGCATTATAGCAAAGATAGTCTGTATATAGTTATTTTAGTAATATAGTAACAAATTATTCTTTATTGTCAATAAAATGAGAATATAATGTGTTTAATGTTTGTGCAGACAAAATGTTAATTTATAAGGCAAAAATGTCCCGAAAAACTAAACGAGCTGCAGAAACTGAGAGTAATCCTCCCAATAAAAAGAGTTGCCAGGCATTTAAACCAGAATGGCTTCAAGCATCTGTAGAAATTGAAAAAGGAAAGGGTACAAGTTCATGTATAACTTGAAAAGCATGTCAATCTTCAGGCATTGTTTGCCAGCTGCTTTTGGAAAGTGCTGCTGATAAGGAGGAGAGGCAGAATATGAAAGAAAAACTGATTTCAAAACCAGATGAAGTTAAGGTTTTAATAGACAATGTATTACATGCTGTTAACATGAACACTTCCATGAATGCCGTACAGAAAATTAATGATCACATGGCAAAGTATGTTAATATCCCGGAAAGTTGGAGGAGTAAAAACTATGCATTTGAGTTTTTACAAAACATAAATGCAGTTGTACAATCGGAAATACTGACAGAAATAAGGGAATCAAAATACCACACCCTGGTAGTAGATGAAAGCACTGATATATCAGTAAGCAAAATGTTGATTTTATATTTTAAATACAGAAAAACAACATCTGATGTTCATCAAACCATGTTTGGTGGTATTCTAAACTTAATTTCATGTACTGCCTGTGCAATTGTGACTGCAATAAAAGAATCATCAAACCATGTTTGGTGGTATTCTAAACTTAATTTCATGTACTGCCTGTGCAATTGTGACTGCAATAAAAGAATTTTATTTCTTCCACAAGCTAGACTTAATGAGAATGGTGATGTTTTTACTTCAGATGGAGCTTCAGTTATGTTAGGAAGATGTAATGGTGTTGCAGCGCAATTAAAACAGATTATCCCTCATCTAACTGAACAACACTGTGTTGCACACAGAGAAGATTTAGGGATAGGTGACGCTTGGAAAAGAGTTCCTGTTGTCAAAGAAATTGAAACATTACTACGTACAGTTTACACAGTATTTTGCCGGTCCTCCACAAAAAAAGCACAATTTCGAGAAATGGCCAATGTGACAGAGCATAAAGCTGTTTCATTTAAACCTCTGAATGAAGTAAGGTGGCTTTCAAGATATTATGAGGCACTTATATTTTACTTTGAAAATGAAGTTTCTGAGAATAATGATCCTATTTCAAAGTACTGCTTAAAAAGGCTAACAGACAAGACAAACAGGGTAAATGTGGCTGTTCTTCATGATGTGTTGTATGACTTATCAGAGTTAACCAAAAGTTTTCAAAAAACAACTTTAACTACCCTCGAAGCTGTGGATTTGGCCAGAGCAAAAATAGAAAAACTGAAAAACCAGTACTTAGGTGAAGAAATATATTGGGGCAGAAAGGTTCAGGATTTGATTTCAGAACTGTTTGGAAAGGATGAAAAGTTTAACAGCCAGTCAATTATTCAATTCATTACACTGTTGTGTGAGCACATGTGCAAAAGATTTCCAAAACAAGAAATAAAAGAGTGGGCAGTTTTTGATTTTAATACAGTCACGTCAAAAAATACACAGTTTAGCTTTGGCAGAGATCTGCTTAATAAATTAATTGAGAGATATGGAAAATAAATTAATTGAGAGATATGGAAATGCCATCAGTTGCAGCAGCTTGATCAAAAGTCCAAATTTAATGGAAGATATGCATAGGTCTACTATCTTGGAACAGTTTCAGAATTTTAAGTGCATAATTATGGAAAAGAAGGACTCAAAAGTAATAAATTGCTTTCAGGACATGGTTTCTTTCGGTTTGCAAAGTAGTGATAAATTTGGTACAATATCTAACTTACTTGATATTTGCGGGGCATTTCAGGCATCAAGTGCTGACTGTGAAAGGGGGTTTAGTCTTATGAACAGTATCAAAATAAAATCAAGGAACAGATTGCAAGAAACTCTTTTAGATATGCTGATGCGAATAAAATTTTTCCTATTGGATGGAAGAAGTGTGGATTTAAATGCTGTTCACAAAGAGTGGAAAAATTTCAAAGACAGAAGGGAGAAAGTTGTTTGATTGCGAAATGTTTTTTTTTCTACTTTTTTGTAAATAATTGTTCGTTTTTTTGGAAAGTTGGCGATAATAAACTATTAAAGCTTCCTTTCCTATAATTGTTTTGTTTTCTTACCAAACAATGCTAGCTGGTTGCAATTTAATCCAATGTGTCGATTAAAAAGTTGATAGCGATAGCCGACAAACGACAACCCCACCATAATATATGGATATTTCATCTACTAGTTTTTAGTTGACCATTTATATGGATATTTCATCTACTAGTTTTTAGTTGACCATTTTTGATCCTGCCTAGAAAAAAAATTATAAGTTTCAGATGTTTTTTTTTTTTTTTTAAATGATAAGTTTCAGATGTTTTATAAAAATAAAAAGATGAAGTTTTAGGTTCTTCACCTATTTTCCACATAGGTCTGGAAGAGCTGACCACATGGGTTACGGCTTTGATAAAATTTTTCTTCATATATTCGATTTTGAGGGGGCTTTCTTTCACACTCTTTCATTCTAACAGAATATGGCTTTCTGGGTAAATGGAACAATGGAATAGCTCCACGAAGCTTTTTTGTTTTTGATGCTGAAAAATATAAAATGTGTATGAACTTAACTTGGCCTACTGTATAGATTATGCAATATAAACACATACCAATATGGCTAGTGTAATTTACAGGATAATTAATTATAAGCCTGGTGCAAGCAATTAAATATGTTGTATGATACTTTAGTTGTCATCCCAATGTCCAGAATTAACTCAATTGTTGATGCAAAAATAATAATCTATATTGCCAATGTAATTGTACAAAATACCACTTTCACTTGTATATTTATAATATTTATATGGTTTTCTGGCTGTTTGGCTACTATTGGAGTCTAGAGAAAAAAACATTGAGGCTATGAACTTACTGATTAAAAAATCGTTTTCTGAAAAATGACGAGCACACATATCTTTACATCATCCCTATGATAAAGATGTAAAATGTCAGCATCTTCACGCAAGCCAAGAACGATTTTTTCTAAATCCTCTGCCCATGTCCTCACCGGACCGGAGGGCAAAAATCGTTTGGAGCGAACCCAATATAACGAATCTTGTGGTCGCTTGCTGTCACATCCTGGAATGCAGCATTTCTTGCTCATGATGAGGGCTAAACTATCCTACTACATGTAAAAGATGCTGTGTACTAACATCAAATGGACTAAAACTACGCATAAAACACATAATACCCTAATGGCCTAAACATTGATGTTGATACGATTACGATACAGCTGTTTAAAACCGCACGAATGCAGTGTAGCCAGTAGCCACAATAACAAACAGGAAGGTAAGTCATGCGTGACGCGATAACGTAATTTGCCTTCTTCGCGACAAATGTCCAGGCAATGTATGTATAGGCTATGATTTAACTGTGGTGGCAATTACAAAAAAAAATGTTCTTAAATCTGATTTAATTCTATATATTTATAAATTCTAAAAGTCTGTGCCAATTAAATATCTGGTTACCCACCATTTTATAACTGGGTATTAAAACACTATACCCAAATCAACAACTTTGGGTATAAATTATGTTGTGTTCTTGGGTAAACCAACTGGCTACCCAACGATAGATTATACCCAAATCAACAACTTTGGGTATAATTATTGTTTTGACTACCCAACGATAGATTATACCCAAATCAACAACTTTGGGTATAATTATTGTTTTGATTTTGGGTAAAATAACCCAAAACGAACGTAACGCGGAAATTGGGTAGTAGGTTCCAAATTATACTTTGGGTACAGTTTTGATTTTGGGAAAAATAACTAAGTACCCAAAACGAACGTAAAGCGGAAATTGGGTAGTAGGTTTGTTCTACCCAAATTATACTTTGGGTACAAACTTTCCCTCATTTAATTTGGGTAAATTTCACAATTACCCGGGTACAAACTTTCCCTCATTTAATTTGGGTAAATTTCACAATTACCCAAAGCAAAAACGCGATTTTTTGGGTGAAACACGACACTACCCAAAAATGACCTAATTTTAAAAGTTCGAGAAGAAAAGTTTTGACACGCTAAACATATTCCCCAAGCATTATTGAATATGCCAAGCAACACACTTAATCTAAACAAGTGCATTGCAAAAGTTGCCACTAAATAAAGAACCGTTATCACTAGGTAAGCAATTTTGTGTAAATAGAATGTAAACATACATATGCATACATGTGCATATTTAGTATCATATAATCAATAACATAGAAATTTAAATTTGTAACTGA
>NW_004190731.1:0-8560 GCF_000224145.3 Ciona intestinalis
ACTAGATTGAAGCAGTTATAGTAATGCTTCGTACACAATTTCCATGGCGGCAGCACCGAGTGTTGAACCTGGAATCCTCAAGACTAAGTACTAAAATAGTAAAATTAAAACTCTTTTTAAAAAATTTTCAAACACAGTGTGTAGGAAAATTGCTTTGAGTATTCTGTTATGCCATAAATGAACTCACGCTCGTGTAACTCTGTTTCTTTTATGTCGACCAGTCATCAAATGGTAAAGTCGATCTGACATGCTCAAGTCAGATAACTCAGCCATTCCATTTCCCTTGCCAAGGGTCACCATACCAAGTGCGAACCCTGCACTTAATGCATAACATTCCCTCTCAAATGTGGCTTCTGTTTCAGAGCTTGGGGTACGGTCTAAAAAAGAAAAAAAGATAAAGCAAAGAAAAAAAAATTTTTTAAGAGATCTAATTGCAGCTACCTAAGAATCATATAGGTTAAAAATTTTAATTTCTAAAATTGACTTACAGTGATATTTTTGATACAATTAAAGCACTGAATACAATCATATTAAAGTTTGGAAGAAACTTGTTTGTATAAATCTATTCATTTCTGTATGGGTGAGATCCATGAGAACCTGGGATTTAGGCCAGATTTGACCCATTACCCCAACCCCCCTATGCGCCCGAAAGTGACCTGCTCGCGATAGTAAAGTCCTTTATTATGTTCCCATTTAAGCTGCCCGACCAAGTACTGATTTCTTTTACTTTATATATAATATGGATACACCATACAGGAATTCCTCAAGATACTGACCAATTTCACGCAGCATGACTTCAGCTACAAGTCTCTGTGTAGATGATAGATATAGGAATCCAACAGCTGTCACAGCAGCAGCTTGTACCCTGCATGGTATGGGTAGCTGCGTGGATGTTGGTGGGAGAAGGGCAGATATATGAACACTAAGTATCCGCATGGTGGATAAATCACAAGACCCACACCTGTGGGCAAATATGGTTGTTACTGGCCTACCATGTAAATATTAGGGTAATGTGCCAACTCAGGCTTATGATCCAGGCAGTAGCACAGAAAAAAAAAGTGGAGTAAAAAAATTGTTTTTCTTACTTTTAAAAAAAATAAAATGGGGGGTTAAAAAATTGTTTTTTTCCTAACTTTATATAATGGTTTAAATCCCACCTTTGTAATGGTATAGAAATAGTGGCCACTTTTGAAATAATTATACAATCAATCTTGAAATCTGCATAGTTGTTTATTTCAGAATAGAAACTAACTGCTAAACTTTAACAAACTGACCAGTATATAGTATTGTTAGTACTTTACTGTTTAATCAGTAAAAAACCTTCCCATTTAAATTTACAAGCAGGCTAGATCTTAGATAACAGTGGAGTTACTGATTATATTCAAACTTACTTATCAGTTGCAAGTCCAAGCAGAAGACCAACTGTAGTTGTTTCATGCGTCTTCTGTAAATACTTGTGGACATTTAATGTTTGAAGTTCCTTTAAATGATGGTTTAGTCCAAATCCTAACAGCGCTCCTGTTGGTAATTGAATGAATAATATCGGAATATAATGTAAATTGAGGCAGATGTTAGGTTAGAGCCTTTTAGGATTTTGGTTTTTCAAGTTAAAGGATATAAAAATGTAGACATACTGAATTTATCTTTAAGGCATATTTTTAACTGCATTATTCTTAAATTATTTTGACAACCATAATATTAAAGTACAAAAACGCACAATACCCACATTGCGCAATAATACACAATGATTGATAGTTTTTTAAGTTATAAAAACATGATATAAATATGAACCTGCATGTTCAAATGAAGGGTCTTTATTACTTGAGTTAGCGTCATCATCAGTTGAGGCAGTATTGAGATGCACCCATGACTGACTGTTCTATAAATTGTAATTAAGTAGTTAAAAAAAATAAAATATATTAATTTCTTTTAAAGTTTGACAATCGTATTTATTTTTTTGACACCTGTAGGAAAAAAATACTTTCATATCAATTTAAAAATAGTATGAAATTGAAAGCCATATGTGCTAAGTTTTCTTTCTTTGGCAAGAGCGCAAAAACTTTGGCTCTGTTTGTTTGTATATACACCTAACAAGCAGTGTAAAAACAGCTGTTTTAAAGTGTAAAAACTTTTTCTAAAACATGTCACTCCCTTTTTTTAGCGGTGACACATAAAAACATATAATGTCCCCTGAAAGCACTAATGTTACACCTATGACCTTACCACCTGAGATAGTCATAGTTTTCCAACATACAGATATTTTCCAACATATTTCAAACCTTATCTGGCTGCACAGCTAATGCAGCTGCCACTCCATTATGAAAGTATGGCCAATCTGTGAGACCTGCTGGAATTTCAAACGTAGTGCTTCCTGTGATGCTAACGGTGCTATTACTGTAAATGTATTTGATGTTAATATTTTTGCCCATGGTCTAAAGGTAAATTATGAATATTTGTCAAAAATATTTGCATTTTATATTGTAGTAGCTTGTGGCAAGATGGCCCGTGTTTTCATTTCTTTATCATAATAAATTAAACAAGCACAAAAAATAGTAAAATCTCATGACAAAAAAAATTATAAAAAAGATCAGTTTTTCAAAGGTGTATCATGGCTAGCAACAATTGCATAAGTATGATAATGGTATAGGAGCTACCTTAAATCTTTTCCATGCAGATTTAGCAATGGAACCTTCAAAGGTTGAACTGCTGACGGTGATTGTGTTCTGTGTGGAAAACAATGACAGTTTTCGGTATTAAATTAATTATCAAAATCATTTAACTTATAGAAAAAAATCACGTGGGATTAATAATACTTTTACAACAAGTTTAAATTACTATTTAACTTAGAGATATAGCGTAGTGGTATTTTGTGGAATTTTTTTCGATTCTCATTAATTTTATAACATTCGGAACAATAGGATTCTTGTGGAAATGTATGCTACATATTTCCTGTATATTTCTTGTTATTTTCATGTATATTTCTAGTTAAACCTGTATGTGAGCATTCCCCTCCCAACACATTGCGCAGCAGATCGATGCAGAAGTTGCAACAATCGAGCCTGCTTCTGTTCAATGAAATCACGGTCGCTGGAAAATAAGAAAATTAACATATAAATAATGATAATAATTTATGTTGATTGAATGTAACTTACTTTACCCTCGAGTGGCCAGAAAACAACAGTCGTTATAACACGGATGTTCTGTTTCATAAACCTCGTGCTAGCTTTTAAGTTACCAAGTACGTTACTTTGGAGCTGAATATTTTAGGGGAATTTTTTTATTTTTTTATGTGTGGCTAAAAATTTGAAAAACCCATTAGTGACCACTGGATTAGAGAAATTCAGTTAAAATTTTATAGTATCCCAAAACAATATCTTGCTTAAGGGTAAATGGATCTACTCAGGACTTAAACCTTAACTAAAGTGCAACTCAGGAAAACCTTACTTATTTAGCGTTTAGACAAAAAAAAATTTGAGTAATAATTATTTTAACTTTTTATTAAAAAAAACAAATTCCGCCTACGAACTCGTTACAAGTACTAGTTATATTACTTACTCCATCCCAGGTTCCTGTACGATACAAATCTTGACAGGTTCGCAAGATTCGAGAAGGTGGTGTGCATCTGCCATCCGGTGGTCACTCGGAAATAATAATCTAATAATGAAAATATATTTGTCAAATATCAAAGGCATTTTTTACCACTCGAAAAACCACACACCGTTTAGGAAACACCAAAAATATGCTTTGCTTTATTAAAACAAACACACAAAAATTCTGTTTACCTATTCGAAAAAAAGGCAAAATATGCTTAACCATTTTGAAACACCAAAATACTGTTCCTTTATTTAAAATAAATACCAAAAATATGCTTCACTAATTAAACACACCAAAATAAGCCACCTGAAACAAGATATTTGAATATTAATAAACCTGGTAACATTATCATCGGAAGAGTCCGGTCCGCTTCTTTCTTCTTTTAATTCTTCTTCTTCCTTCTCTTCTCTCAGTAGATCGTAAATCTCGTCATTTTCGTCACTGGAGGCAGCATCGGTCCATGTATAACGCATGGGGTCCGTACTTGGACACAACTTGGCGGTTTTCCAATTTCCTGCCTCTGGCTGCAACTGCGAGACCAGGTCAGCACGCCCTGATGGGTAATTTAACAACTTAAATTTATAGTCTTGACAATTTTCATCCAGCGATTAAAAGTTAGTGGTTTTAAAACTAAAATGACAAAGGGTTTAAGGAAGTATTAACATCAGTTATTTTAGACGTTAAGTCTGAAATGTTCTCCTACCCCAAACTATACCTAAAAGATTTTAAACTAAACTCTACATATTACATTCGTGGCTGTTATTGTAATTCTCTGTTTTACCTCAATTTTTTAAAAACCCAGATAAGTTTGTGTAAAAACTGTCTATTGGTAACTACTTTTTTTTTAAAAAAGTTGTTTTTTTTTACTTAGTAACATTGTTTTTAAAAAAATGCATTTATTTTTACTCACCAAGAAGCTGAAATGCAGCAGAGGGCAAAGATAAATCTGGATTTTCTGAAGATTTCTTCAAGATAGTTTGTATGGGTAGTGAGACACCTGATGGCCAACTCATCAACTCATCACTGTCTATGCCCATAGATATCATATATGACAACACTCTTTCTTCTGGAGACTTTTCAGGAACTTTTAAAATGTTTTTACCGCTGTTGGTACAATCACCACTTTGTGAAACGCTGAAGAATAAGTATTATAATTGAGATACATTTAAACTAAACGAAACATAAAAACTCGAAATAGACAGACAACTTCATAAGTTTTTTTATTATTAATATTTTTCATGAAAAATGATATGTTATTATATATTGTGCAAATGGTTATGCAACTTTTCCACCCATTTTTTTGGTACTATTGTTAAGTACATTGTACTCTGCATGGGTACACAAAATTCACTTTTAGAGCTATATTACACTTATATACAGGAATACAGCACTCTTTCATTAGATGCTATATACATACATTATGCAAAGCAGCAACAGTTTATACACAGACAGTGCATAGCACGAACTGTATGTGTTGCTGGCTTTTCCCATACATTTTGTTTATGCAATTCTCTGGTCTGGGACTTTGTATAACTAATGTTATTTTATACAATGGCAACGATATTACAATCTAGACATTGCCTATAGTTTTTTAAACACACTAAACAAATTTCCCGGAATATCTATATAGTAGTGATATTATCGCCAAAAAAAAATATTTTCTGTAACTTACTTGAAATTAGTCTTTACTAAAGGTGTGAAAACAACAGTAGCTGGTGTCATGTCATCAGTGAATAAACAGTTGTATATCTGCATGTTGTTGTTATTATTGTAGTGTTGTTATTATTATTGTAAACTCAATTTTTTTAGGATTATATGATTTAGCCTAAAAGTGCAAAGGCATTTTTTGGGGATAAATATGTGAATAATAGTACTATTATTGAAATATATATTTAGAGCAAGGTTTTCAAATGGTTTTCAATGCCCACTAGTCCAATTCTTAAAAACCTGAACATATGATTTAGTTTAAAAGTGCAAAGGCACTTTTTTGGGATTTGAATATGTGAAAAATAGAACTATCATTGAAATTCAAATATATATAGGTTTATTTATAGCAAGGGTTTTCAAATGGTTTTCAATGCCCACTAGTCCAATTCTTGAAAATAGTTCACACAACTAAAAGTTTGGTCAATTTTAAGTTGGTCATTGGAACATAATAATAAAACTACACATTTTGTTTAAGCAAAACTTTAGAAATTTGAAAAAAATCGTCCAAACGAAGTAAAAAAAAATTTGTTAATTAAGTTATATAGCTAATAAAAGTTGTTGCTAACATTAATTATATTTCATTTACCTTCAATATTCTTTCTGTTTTCACAGTAACATTAGGAATGTATGGGAACGGACATTGAAGGGATTTTCCTTTCAGTAGTTGATGTAAGTTTGAGTAAATGTGAGGATCAATATCAACAGAACAACCTGATCCACGTAATTCACAATCTATCAGATGTTTAAAGCAGAAAGGTTGTTATTTATGATGAAAGTTTGGTTTTGGTAAGATAGGCCTATAACATTGTCCCTAGAATTAAACTTTACTTTTTGTACTGACCAAAATGTTATTCATAAATTAATAAGAAGTTTTGGCGAGGAAATAATATTTTACAAAACTTTCGGTAAACATGCAAAAACATATTTAACTTTTGTAATAACATGCCAAATGGCTTAACGAACCACTGTAGCAGAACACCAAACCAAATCAAATGGTAACCAAAGTTTTGGATAAACCTAGGGGTTAAGGAAACCAGGTTTTACGAATTAGCTTAGTCAATTAGATAAAAATTTCAGACACTCTTTCAAAAGCATTTTAGCCTGAATCTGACAGAGAATACATTTTCTTGCTTCTTACCACCAATGTCAGCAGATATATGCATTTTGCTTGAAAAATATCGCTTCATAAGCAGAGGATAGTCAATCGCATAACAATAGCAATACTTAGGCAAGTTGAGATCACTGGCAAGCCGGAACAAGAAACTTGACATTTTCTCAACGTTGGGCCACGTTAATGTGTTCAGTTTTTGTTCCTGTAAAAAAAACTTATGTTAAAGGATGTTTTATACGGAACTGAAGTTTTGAAGGTAATACACCAACTGTGGCCCGCATCAGTGTGTTTTGCACTGTAACCTTACCCTATTTAATCACACAAAATCATTTTTCCACACATTAATTGTTCCTAACTGAGGGTCTTGGAATTATAACAAGGCTGTTCTATTTCACACAATGTTTGATGCATTCATACACCTTGAGTTTGTTTGCCTGTTTAAATATTGTGGTTATTTTGAAAAACCTTTTTCTTGATATAGAACTAAAAATTCTCCATCTTACCTCGTACACAAGGTGTAAAGCCGAGAAAACCGACGTCAACAGCTGATTGGTCGCTTGAGCGGAGTCTCCAGCCAATGAGGAGTCAAGACTGTGTCTCCGATAATTTGAAAGATTCTGAAGTTTCAAATTTAAAGGTATTGAAAAAATGAAATAAAATATAAATAGAGAAAAAATGAAAAAAAATATAAATAAACAAAAAAAAGAAATAAAGGTAAATACGTTTGAATTCCCTTGATACACGATGGAGTCGTCAACATTTTGAGATTCATCGTCCACGTTTTCAACAAACATGTTGTACTTGCTTTTACATAAGTAGTCCCAATCCTAAAAGAAAAGTAAATTAATAAAAGTTGCCTAAAATTTGGGGTGATGGTAAAAGAAGCGCGAGATCATTTATAAATAACTTGTCCACTACTCTGACACAAAGGGTGCAATTTGATGATCGTCTTTTATTTATCCTGGCATGGCTAGCAACTTAAAACAGTTGCTCACTGTATGTAGCTTCATGATGCTTGTAACCTGATGCCCTATGTTTACAAAAGAGCATTCAAAAAAGTCCCATGATGTTGCTTTAGGCGCATGCATTAAAACGGAAGGCACAGATTTGTTGCTCTATGCTGATATGCGTATGTGTTCTTAGGCAAGACACTCAACAGATTTGCTTTGACCCAGTAATCACTTTTGGGTTATAGCACCCTGGGTGTCATGGTAAATGGACAAGCCTTTCCTAAATGGCTGATTTTATGAAGTGCGACGACGGTCCCTTTAATTAGTGCAGGTCCACTAAGTCCACTAGGTCCGCTAAGTCCACTAGGTCCGCTAGGTCCGCTAGGTCCGCTAGGTCCACTAGGTCCGCTAGGTCCGCTAGGTCCGCTAGGTCCGCTAGGTCCGCTAGGTCCGCTAGGTCCACTAGGTCCGCTAGGTCCGCTAAGTCCACTAGGTCCGCTAAGTCCACTAGGTCCGCTAGGTCCACTAGGTCCGCTAGGTTCGCTAGGTCCGCTAGGTCCGCTAGGTCCGCTAGGTCCGCTAGGTCCACTAGGTCCACTAGGTCCGCTAGGTCCGCTAGGTCCACTAGGTCCACTAGGTCCGCTAGGTCCACTAGGTCTACTAGGTCCGCTAGGTCCGCTAGGTCCGCTAGGTCCACTAGGTCCGCTAGGTCCACTAGGTCCACCGCTGGGTCCACCTCTAGGTCCGCTAGGTCCACTAGGTCCACTAGGTCCACTAGGTCCACTAGGTCCACTAGGTCCACTAGGTCCACTAGGTCCACTAGGTCCACTAGGTCCACTAGGTCCACTAGGTCCACTCACTATTTCGTCGGAGTTTCGTAACCTGGAACCCGTAGGTGATCGATGGACAAACAACAACGCCGAAGCATACAACCACGTAATTAAATGTAAATTTCAATGGAAACAAAAAAAAATTGCCGACATAGTCACTGCATTGAAAAATCTTGTCGATGTGGCGTATATTGACGTAGAAAGAGCGATTCTATCAATCGGACCATATGAGTTGTCCACCGAGTTTTCACACTTTCGAATGGACGTAAACGAGTGGAGATGCATGGACAACACTAAAAAAACAAACCACTTGAAAAAGTTTTACAAATATAGAGGGATAAAACAGCAGAACCATATATCAAGTAACG
>NW_004190732.1:0-6129 GCF_000224145.3 Ciona intestinalis
TATTCTTTAAAGTGGTCACGTCAATATACAAATATGCAAAACAAAACTTTCCATTTAGCGCGTGATGAAAATTTAAAATTTGTCTAGCAATTATGTGTCTAAAGGTCCGCACAACGATTGACGTACATAACCTGTAATAGTACGTTTATAACTTTTTGAATATTCTTTGTTTACTACCAAGTAGGATGAGAAAACAGAATGTTTAGATGTTTCATCTTTCATCACCCTACTATACTAACAGGATTTGTCAAAAATTAGTCGGCATCGAACTATTACAGTTTATGTACAGATAAAAAATCACCCACATACTTGGTAACTCGTAAGCTGACCCACATACGTGAAAATATTTATGATTGCTCCAAAAAAAACATTTTTTTACGAAAAAAAAATAATCACCCACTAAGTAGCATAAATGGTAACTCGTCATCTGATACGACGTGTACGAACACCCGTGCTATAACATCTGGTGATTTCCGGCCACGCGAGGATAAAGTTAAATTCATTCATTTATGAGAATTAAAAATAAAACAAATATTTCGCTTACACTTTACACTATAAGTTAAAATTAAAACTTCAATTTTACAACAACAAAAAGTTAATTACAAAAAATGTTTTTCATCGTTCTCCAACATGCTAAATTACAATATTTTTAGATTTAAAAAAATGTCAAAATAATTATTAAATTTAAAAATGTTTGTCAATCTTTTGTATGTAATGTTTTTAACAGTACGCAGCAGGGAAATGTATTATTCAATTTCAATTATCCCACCTTTATTGTTTTAATGCAACTTGCCACTTAGATATTATTTTAACTACGCCAGGTAATACGTCATGTTTATACAAGTGCGGATTGCATATCTATAAAAACACGGAAGTTATACTGCTATTCTTAGTTAGTTTATTACAAGGCGTACATTGTATATGTATCAGTTTAGTAGTTGGTCTCCATGAGTTTGGTACCAATAATAAAACTCACATCAATGCGTTAAATTAAGTTTGTCTGTTTTCAAGATACTATATTGTAACAAAATAAGCAAAAGTATGCTGTTCGTTTTGATTCTGTTAAATTGGATCGTCGTAACATCAACCACTGGTAGTTGGCATCAACTTGATGGCATCGAATATTACATTGAGTATACAACAGTTAGTGGAGTTGATAAAGCAAAGGAAGGTTGTAAAGCAATGAACGCAATTCTAGCTGCTGTTAAATCTCAACGAATTCAAGAATTTCTTGTGACAAATATTGATAACTCAACATTAACAGGTAAGTTTTTTACAACAGACCATTTTACTTGATAAAAAAAGTTTTTGATCAGCGAAAAACTGCCGTGCAAGTTGTGCATATTGTATATACATTTCTAAGTATAGTTCAAATTGTTGGATATTATATAATTACCCTAAATATTTGATAAAAACTATATAATAAAACCCCCATTGCGTTGAAATGAGAATTTTGTGTTATATTAAAGGTATACCATATTCATTCTATATTGGTTTGAGTCGTACCAGTTTAACTACATTGCAATGGTCGGATGGTACAACAACTAATACATCGGTCTTCACTTATTGGGATGGTCTTGATAACGTCTACGATCCCAATAAACTTTGTGTTACCATGGGTTGGGATGGTGGATTTAATGCGTTGTTTAAATGGAAGATTGTGCCTTGCAGTACCACACATCGTTATATTTGCCAACGTAAGTGTTTTTCAGTTTAGTTTTAGAGAAAAAATAGGAAATATAGTAAATTTTACAAACGTATCTCTGTTTTAATTTATAAAACACGCTTTTATTATTATTATACAATCGCAACAGGAAAAACTACGACTACAAAACCACGCACAAAAACTGCATCGATTTCAACAGTAAAAGTATTTACCAGCTCCTATACAATAGGTACGTAAATAAAATATAAGAATTATTTTGAAACTTCCCCAAAAAATGGGTATGCTTGAAACATTTAAAGTAATTGAATTATAAAATTTAATTTTATGTAATATAGTGTTTAATTTGATCGAATAAAAAAAAACTTATTTTATCCTCGCGTGGGTGAAAACGACAGTCGTTTTAACACGAGTGTTCTGTTTCCTACACCTCGTGCCTGCTTATAAGTTACCATGTATGTTATTTTTTTGGTGGGGGGGGTTATTGTTTTGTATGACTAATAATATGGACAACCCATTAGTGATCACTGGGTTGGAGCAATTGCTGTTAAGTGTTTTGCCCAAGGACACGTAAAGTAATTTCAATAAACTTACGGAACTACAGTTGTAGTTCTCAAAAGTCTGCTTTTATCGTATACAGTAAGTACCGCGGCTATAGTGAATAATGGGAACTTGAGCGATACAAGCTTGGTGGGTTATGCAATGATCGGTGTTGGAGCAATAATTGTCCTTGTAATTTGTGGAATAATCTACATCAAGTATTACAGGTGGGTCTTACTTAATGTAAAGTGATTTCCTCAAGGAAGTAATAAAGAAAAACAAACATCATATTATGAAGAGTAAAGATAACACTTGTTAAATCGAAACTTTATTAAACCCACGCTATTTCAAGCTAACCTACGCGTCAGATAGATATTACAGGCCCACACTCTGTTTAGATAGGCTTTGAGTTGATTTAAGCAAGCATACGATGTATAATCATACATACGATGTAAAAGCATACATACGATGTTTAAGCATATTAATCTCGTCTTACAGAAACACCAAACCTACGACTGATAACGTCCACAAGAGAAACTCTGGTTCTGAGGAAGGTTAGAATAAAGTAAAGAATGAAAATAAGTTTTTGTATTTAAATCCAAACGGTTATATATAACGTGCCTAAAAAAGTCGTAAAATTTATGCAAACGCATCTTAAACCAATCTCCGACCCAAATAGATTTACTAAATGCTGCACGTATTTGTATATGTTAAGACACTGCAGTCTTTAATTAGTCGTTAAAATTGTTACTCAACTAATGTAATTTAAAGTTGATGTTTAGAATATCATAATCCAATAATAAAAACCAAAATCCTAACATTCTGCATTTCTGGGGCAAATTAATTAAGTTACAAAAAAACTAGAATAAATAAACGAATACCTAAATATGGCTAGGCAAGTTGAGTGTGCATAACACGGGTGTTTACACATCCTGTCCGCTTACCAGTTAACATGAACGTAACTTTATATTATTGCGCAAATCATTTAGATGATGATCCAGTTGTGGTTGAAAATGTATTGTACGGAACATCTGCTGAACCAATTCAAGATCTATACGAAGAAGCTGACAACGCAAGCACAGATAATGGTCAAAACGAAACAGAAGACAACAGTCGTGGGGACCCGTCGGAAGATGTTTACACTCAAGTTGAGAAACAGAAATAGAAGTCGACAAAATGATACGATGTACACACAAACTTGTTACTAAATGTAACATCGTTCATTCCACAGTAAAATGGTTTTAGGGTTGTATTTCTTAACCTTTTATTATACGTTTTCGTTTTTCAAATTTATAGTAAAGTGGGGGAAGTTGGGACTTCTTTAACATAAATATCCAAATAACCTGATCGTGTTTTAAACAATTAACAACGGTCTATGGAAGTCGTGAAGATGCGGTTTTATAATTCATTCAATGTTCTTTGTTTACTACCAAATGAAAAGAGAAAACTAAACGAAAGGGTGTCCTATCTTCCCCCAACCTACTATACTTAAAACCTGTGTACCCCTAGTCCACCAATAATAAATTGTATTTGTTTCAACGTGTTTGAAAGTTTTATTAGAAAATTTAACGTGTATTAATCGACACCAAACAATAAAGGTCAAAGGAGCATATGGGACTTAGACACGATGTATTTATATTTACCTAAATTAGTTATAGTAGGGTGGGGGAGATGGGACACCTTTAGCAAATAATATCCAAATATCCTGATCGTGTTTTAAACAATTAACAGCGGTCTAATGAAGTCATGAAGATATGGTTTTATAATTCTTTAAATATTCTTTGTTTACTACCAAATGGGAGTAAACAAAGAAATTTTACTTTACTACCAAATCGAACGGGAAAATAGAATAAAAAAGTTTCCGATCTTTCCCCACCCTACTATACATGACTACATATATCGTATAAGGTAAATGCTTTAAAAATGCTGGACCAGAAACGAGCACTATGCTTACGTCGTGTGTAGGATCGACTTAATAGACTATCGTGGGCGATGCTGTAAACTTTTTGTGATGCTAAATCTGTTTTGATTGTACACCAGTAATAAGAAAATGGTAGTGCACTGGTTGCGTGCATTGCTACTAGCATTGTACTATATGAATATTTAGTCGTTGTTATGTCTTTTATAAGGAATTCGCAGGGGTTTAGATTTGATCATCGTAACCACTGTGTTATAGGATACTATATTGTAACAGAATTAGCAAAAGTATGTTGTTCGTTTTGATTCTGTTAAACTTGATCGTCATAACATCAACCACTGGTAGTTGGCATCAACTTGATGGCATCGAATATTACTTTGAGTATACAGCAGTTAGTGGAGCTGGCGCAAACGCGGGCTGTAAACGAATGAACGCCATTTTAGCTGCTGTTAAATCTCAACGAATTCAAGATTTTCTTGTCAAAAATATTAATACCACAAAGTTAACAGGTAAGCATTGATCAACCCGTATAAAGTCTATACTGTTTACACCCGGTTAATAGAATTATAAGATTGTATTTTAAGTAATAGGTGGACCATATTCATTCTACATTGGTTTGAGTCG
This sequence comes from Ciona intestinalis, assembly GCF_000224145.3. Lineage (NCBI taxonomy): Eukaryota > Metazoa > Chordata > Ascidiacea > Phlebobranchia > Cionidae > Ciona > Ciona intestinalis. The sequence continues at coordinate 4,746 of NW_004190732.1, forward strand.
TACTGGTCCAAATATATTGCAATGGTCGGATGGTAAAACAACTAATACATCGGTGTTCACTTATTGGGATGTTTCTGATGACGTCTATGATTCCAGTAAACTTTGCGTTACCATGGGATACCACGCTGCATTGAATGTTTTATTTAAATGGAAGATTGAACCGTGCAGCGCTACACATCGTTATATTTGTCAAAGTAAGTTTTTGACTTTCCAATTAAACTTCTAAAATTAATGTGAATTCCAATAAATATAAATGACAAGTTATATTGTTGTAGAAAATACAACAACAACAATAACAACACCAGAACCCACAACAACAGAACGTTCGTTCACTTCAAAAGAAACACCAACAACTGAATATAAAGAAGAAACAACCTTCAAGAATAACCATGCTACAATGGGTACGTGAATCTCCTATAATATTATCAAAGTATTCATACATATACTTTTTCATCCTAATCGTATAATAGGGTGGGGAAAGATGGGACACCTTTCGTTCTATTTCCGTCTCATTTGGTAGTAAACAAAGAACATCCAAAGAATTATAAAACCGTATCCTCACGACTCCCATAGGCCGTTGTTAATTGTTTAAAACACGATCAGGATATTTGAATAATATGCGCATCTTCCCCAAGACAGTACAATATATTAGCATCGATCCTTTTGGTTTTAATTTTGCTTTCTCGGTTTTGACGTTCATTGCAATCTCATTTAAAAGGATTACGTTACGTTTAAATACAGAAAACTTGAAAAGTTGCGCGTGCAAAACACCATCGTGGGTTATCCCTATCATCGCGATTTTATCTGCAAGTCTTGTATTCATGCTAGCACTTGTGCTGTACTTGTGGAAAAGGTAAATATGGTCCAACTAGTTTGAATAGTTCAGATTAAAAATGTGATTTCAAGCTACACAAAATAATAATTTTACGAAAATTTTCTCCAGACTGAGTCAATCAACCGTGAGAACCTGTAACATCAAGGATAACGTGGATATGACGCAAGCATCGGGACATATTACTCCATATGCCACAACTTCTGGTTGTACGTACTTGGATGTGTAAGTTGTATTACAAGAATAACTGAACCATTGCTTAACCAGATCAACAGCAATACGAAAACCTGAAAGCTACTGAAACAGCATACGAAGAATTCAATGGGAAATAATGGCAATATTACAAGCTTACAGCATCNTCAATGCATAAATTANAATCTAACGGTTTTAAAAACGAATGTAATATTTTGTTACTTGATCCTTTACATTCGGGTATTGGGTTTTCTTTTGTTCAAATGGCATTTGTACAATAGTTGTTTAATATTAACACGTACATACACAACACATGCTGGCGAATAGAAAACGTGAATCGGTAGTGATATTGCTTAATTT
>NW_004190732.1:6424-9137 GCF_000224145.3 Ciona intestinalis
ATACTGCTTTCCTTAGTTAGTATATTACAAGGCGTACATCGTATCTGTATCAGTTTAGTAGTTGGTCTCCATGAGTTTGGTACCAATATTAAAACTAACATCAAAGCGTCGAAAGAAGTTTGTCCGTTTTAAAGATACTGCACTGTAACAGAATTTAGCCATAATATGTTGTTTGTTATAATTCTGCTTAATTTGATCGTCATAAGATCAACCACTGGTAGTGGGCATCAACTTAATGGCGTCGAATATTATATTAAGTATACAGCAGTTAATGGAGTGGATAAAGCAAAGGAAGGTTGTAAAGCAATGAACGCCATTCTAGCTGTTGTTAAATCTCAACGAATTCAAGATTTTCTCATGAAAAATATTAATATCTCTAAGTTGATAGGTAAATCAAAACTACCTGCATTCGTGGAACTTTAAAGGAAGTGCTAACTTTGTCAATATTATAAACTGAGGAATAATTAACGAAGAAGTAATATGAAATTAAGTTCTTGAAATGTTTTGGCATAAAGATTAATGTAATTACCTTATCTCAGCGTGGTCGGAAAACGATAGTCGTTATAACACGGGTGTACACCTAATGCTAGCTTACGAGTTACCATCTATGTTAGTTTGTGTGTGAATATTTTTGTAGAGGTTTTTCATTTTTTATGTATGGCTAAAAATAAGGACAGCCCATTATTCAACACTAGGTTGAGGCCAAGGACACATACACTCACAGTGGCAGCAGCGCAGAGCCTTGAACTCACGACCTCGGGGTTACTGGCAGGCACGCTAACCACTTTGCAACGGCGACATAAAGACCTTCTTTTTTTAATATTGGTTTTAGTTTAAAGTGAAATTATTACATTGTATTACACGTTTTAGGTTGGCCATATTCATTCTACATTGGTTTGAGTCGCACCAGTTCAACTACGTTGCAATGGTCGGATGGTACAACAACTGATACAAAGGTCTTCACTTATTGGGATGGCTGCAATGCTGACGTTTACGATTCCAGAAAACTTTGTGTTACCATGGGTTTTCACGCCGCTTTGAATGTTTTATTTAAATGGAAAATTGAACCGTGTAGAAGTAAACATCGTTATATTTGTCAAAGTACGTTTTGTGAACTCTTTAAAAAACTTGTGCTTATTAGTTCAGATAAATGTCATGTTTTTTAAAACAAAAATCACTGTAGGGAATTCTCCAACAACAACAACAACGGTATCTTTAACAAGTACAATGAAAAGGAAAGGCACAACGTTTCAACTCACCACTACAGCTGTTACCACTGAACAATCAACAACAGAAGTAGTTTCTTTGACTTCAAAACAATTCTCAACAACCAAATTTCAGGCTCATACAAGCACTAAGAACAATTCTGTCACAAGAAGTAAATGTACATTATTGATTTTTTAAAGCGTATGGATATTCCACCCTTTCACCTATTGTATTTCAATAGATAACACTGCAGTTAATGAAATACCTTCGAGCGGTAACGGCGTGGTGCTTTATGCAATGATCGGTGTTGGAGCAATAGTTGTCCTTGTAATTTGTAGAATAATCTACATCAAGTATTACAGGTTAGTCTTATTTAATTAAAGGTGATTTCGTCAAGGAAGTGAAAAGAAAAACAAGCGTCATATTACGAGAAGTAAAGATAATACTTGTTAAATCGAAATTGTATTAAACCCACGCTAATTGTCAAGGAAGTGAAAAGAAAAACAAGCGTCATATTACGAAAAGTAAAGATAACACTTGCTAAACCGAAATTGTATTAATCCCACGCTAATTGAAGCTACACGTCATACGGAACGTTCCACACATTGTTTAGATAGGATTTTTTGTTATAGCATAATCTGATGTATAAGCATGCATACGATGTATAAGCATACATACGATGTATAAGCATACATACGATGTATAAGCATACATACGATGTATAAGCATACATACGATGTATAAGCATACATACGATGTATAAGCATACATACGATATATAAGCATTTTAATCTCGTCTTACAGAAACAACAAACCTACGACTGATAACGTCAACAAGAGAAACTCTGGTTCTGAGGAAGGTAAAAGTAAAATAGTTTTTCAGATTAAAATCTCCACTTTTCAGTATATTCATCCCACGCTTCTAGTTTATACTTTTGTAAAGTAGTATTTTATTCCTAGCGTGTTTAAAAATATTCGTGATTTTAATTGTTTCGACCAAAAGCCAATTTTGGGCTTTAAAATATCTCATGCTCTATCAGAGCCACTACACGTTGCACGTATTTGTTTTCGTCAAGGCACTGCAACCCCTTTTTTGTCGTAAAATACAAATGGGCAAATATCGTTAAAAATTTTACAAAAATCGCTACAAAAATACAACAATGTATAAATTTCACTCATTTATCCACGCGTGGCAAAGTAACATTACTCGTTATTACACTGGGCTATATTTTATACACCTTTCTGTCCGCTTATATGATACTACAGTAATACTTTATAATATTGGTGCACAAACTATTCAGACGAAGGTCCAGTTGTGGTTGACAATGTATTGTACGGGACATCTGCTGAACCAATTCAAGATCTATACGAAATGGCCGACGAAGTAAATGCTGTTTACAGTTGTGCTGATGCCTCTGGGAGCTATGTGGTCCCAAATGTTGAATTTGATGCTGAAGCAGCGGTGTATGATTGCACTCCAGAACAAAACGAAACAAACGACAACAGT
>NW_004190733.1:0-8805 GCF_000224145.3 Ciona intestinalis
CAGATCTGCACAGGTATTATATAAGCATAGCTACCGCTACAATGAGCTCCTTCCGACAGAATTATGAGGCGTTAATATGTTGGTTGGAACATGGAAGAATCGGCAAGAAGCGTAACAAACTGTTACTCGATCATGAAAAACAAGCGATAAAATCTGCATTTCAACAAATCATAATCTGTCAATCCATGAAGTTGTCTGAATCTGCTGCAACATTGATAAAGAATGGAAAACCCACAGAAGCATTGAAACCATTGAATAAAGCTAAACGGATGATGCAACTGTACAAGATTACAACAACAGTGGCGCACATGCAACTATATTATGAGTGTGCAGCAGTTTGTTACAGTAACACTGACAAATATTATGAAGCATTCGTATGTTGGTTAGAATATGCAAGAATCTGCAACGAACTAACGGAACCAATACCTGATGATTATAAACAAAAGATAAAAAATGCATTTCAACAAATCATATTCCGTCAATCCATGAAATTATGCGTATCTGCCGCAAAACTGTTAAACGATGGAAAACCCACAGAAGCATTGAAACTACTGAATGAAGCTAAACAAATGTTGCAACCGTACAAGATTACAACAACAGAGCTGCACATGCGCTTGTATGCTCCCTATGCTCTTTGCTACCAATATACTGGCAGTTATTACAAAGCATTGATATGCTGGTTGGAATTCGCGAGAATCTGTAACGAACTTGAGCAACCAATACCTGATGACATAAAACAAAGAACACGACAATGTTTCTATCAGTTATTTTTTATATTTATATTATAAACCATAAAAATTAAAAAAAAAATACAAAAATATCACAAATTAGACTTTCCAACCAAATTTGTTTTTTATTTTAAGTCCAAGCTTTCCCACAAATTTACCATTAAAGATGCATTTTCGCGATACCCGCTTTATTCTGTCTTCCTTGTAATATTACTTCCTTTTTATTCTATCTATATTAAGAATCTATAAAATAAAACTAATAAGTTCCTCCTAATAAACCACTGTCTGTTTTGTAACAAACTGAATTATAAAAAACCTTGTGATGTAATAATGTTTATAATTAGTGTGTAATAAATATGTTATGTATATTACTTGTATATTAAACTTAATGAATTTAAACATGTCATTGATATATTAATTGTGTATTAAATATATAAAAACACCCAAGTTATAGTCAGAAAACAGATCATTATGACGTCACATTCACATAAATAATGACTATTCAACATATTCTAGATTATCGTTTGTTCGAGCATATAGTTAATTATGACGTCACACTCACCGGAATAAAGATAATTTTCCATCACATTCCGAATATCACACTTACAATGTCACTTGATATAGTACATAGTATCGGGGAAAAGCTTACACTGTGGCGGGGCAACGGCTCACCAAAGTCCGCTATGGGCCCAACTTTATCTTGAAGGTCTCAGTGCTCAGTTGCGTCAGTTGAATGTATGTAACTTATTTATCCTCACATGGCGGGGCAACGACGGTCGTTATAACACGTGTTCTGTTTCATACACCTCGTGCTCGCTTACAAGTTACCACGTATGTAACTTATTTATCCTCACATGGCGGGGCAACGACGGTCGTTATAACACGTGTTCTGTTTCATACACCTCGTGCCCGCTTACAAGTTACCACGGATGATTGCATGCCATGGCCCTTGTCCTGCCGCCAAGTGACGAGTTGCAACAGCCACAAACTCTTCGCGGCTACCATTGTGGGCGTATGTGGCCTTGGCCAAGACACTTAACGAAAATTTCACCAACCCACTAATGCGTTGTCCAAATACCACCCCTTCCAAGTTAGATACATGGTAACTTGGGAGTGGGCACGAGGTGTATGAAACAGAAAAACCATGTTATAACGACTGCCGTTGCTCAGTTACGTGTTCATTTTATCGTAATATATATTTGTGGTTTTAATGTGTAGTTTGCTGTGATATCTTTTGTCTGCACAAGATCGGCAGTTCTGGTTGGGCGTATCGTTGAACGTTGGTGTATTTGGTTGCTGTGGTTAAAACGTTAGTGTATTTGAGCATTATCCTTACTGATTTATGATAATAGTTTTTATATGTTAATAAACTGTGTATTAAGAAATCCTACATCAGTCTGGTCAGCAGCGGTAGGTCGTAAGAGCAGCGACCTGGACCGCACACTTTACGTAACACACGTGAGAATAGAGCAAGTTACATACATTGAACTAACTCAACTACTGTGCATCGAAACCTTCGAGGTAAAATTAGGCTCATGGCGGGTTTTTGTGGGATCTTGCCCCGCCGCTACCTAAGGTTTACCCTGATACTATGTACTATAAATTATACTAAGTGACATTGTAAGTGTGATATTCGGAATGTGATGAATTAGGGAAAATAATCTTTATTATAGTGAGTGTGACGTCATATTTCCCTGTATGCTGACTACAACTTGGTATCCTATATATTTAATGCCGAATATTGTATTAATAACATATTTAATACGCATTCATTATACATAACATATTCAACACACAATTATTAAATACAAAAATATTATATCAATAACATATAGTTTCATACACAATTATTATACACACAAGACACAATTATTATAGATGACATTTTTAAAACACATGTTTTACCAAACATACAATGTGTTATAAGGAGAAATTATTTGTTTTGCTGCAATATTCATTTCATGGAATCATAATATAGATAAAATAAAAGAGAAATAATATAAGGAAGACAGAATAAAAAGTAAAGATACAAAACATAGAGAAATCTTTCTTTTGTTTTGATTTAAACACATTGCGTTTGAACACACAGTAAAAAATTCGTAATAAGCAGCTTTCACTGCCCGTTTATTTCTATCAGTTAATGTTGTTTCTGTCTAGCTGAAAATTTTCCTACAGATTTTTGCAATTTCCAACCAACATATCAAAGCCTCGTAATATACATTAGTAATGTGGTAGCAAACTGCATATGCATAATATAATCGCCTGTGCACCATTGTTGTTGTATTCTTGTACGGTTGCATCAATTGTTTGGCTTCATCCAGTAGTTTCAATGCTTCTGTGGGTTTTCCATTGTACATCAGTTTTAGAGCAGATTCACACAATTTCATGGGATGACGGAACATGAATTGTTGAAATGAATATTTCATCCCATGTTTATCTTTATCAATTATTGGTTTGTTAAGTTTCTTACAGATTCTCGCAAATTCCAACCAACATATGAATGCCTCGTAATATCTGCCAGTATTATGGTAACAAACTGCATATTCATGATATATTCGCATGTGTACCACTGTTGTTGTATTCTTGTACGGTTGCATCAATTGTTTGGCTTCATCCAGTAGTTTCAATGCTTCTGTGGGTTTTCCATTGTACATCAGTTTTAGAGCAGATTCACACAATTTCATGGGATGACGGAACATGAATTGTTGAAATGAATATTTCATCCCATGTTTATCTAATATCAATTATTGGTTGTTAAGTTTCTTACAGATTCTCGCAAATTCCAACGAACATATGAATGCCTCGTAATATCTGCCAGTATTATGGTAACAAACTGCATATACATAATATAATCGCTGTGCACCACTGTTGTTGTAATCTTGTACGGTTGCATCAATTGTTTGGCTTCATCCAGTAGTTTCAATGCTTCTGTGGGTTTTCCATTGTACATCAGTTTTCAGCAGATTCACACAATTTCATGGGATGACGGAATATGAATTGTTGAAATGAATGTTTCATCCCATGTTTATCATCATCATCAGGTATTGGTTTGTTAAGTTTCTTACAGATTCTCGCATATTCCAACCAACATATCAATGACTCGTAATATCTGCCAGTATTATGGTAGCAAACTGCATATTCATGATATAGTAGCTCGTACTTCTCTGTTGTTGTAATCTTGTACGGTTGCAACATTTGTTTGACTTCATCCAGTAGTTTCAATGCTTCTGTGGGTTTTCCATTGTACATCAGTTTTAGAGCAGATTCACACAACTTCATGGTATGACGACATATAATTGGGTTTAATGCTTTTTTCATCTCTTGCTTAATGGCTTCAGGTATTGGTTGCTTAAGTTTCTTACAGATTCTCGCAAATTCCAACCAACATATTAATGCCTCATAATTTCTGCCGGTTTTATAGTAGCAAGTAGCGTATACATCAAGTAATTTCATATACATAACTGTAGTTGTATTCTTGTACGGTTGCATCATCTGTTTGACTTGATCCACTAGCGCCAATGCTTCTGTGTATTCTTCATTAAATACCAGAATGCCAGCATAACAAAACAAAAGATTGATTTTAGATATAAAATTCATGTTATCATCGTTGATGACGTGCTTCCATTCTAATGTATCGTATTTAAAAAATGTATTTATGTTGGAATTGTTCGGAACCCCACCATCATTAAGTAAACATAAGGTGTGAGCGTATGTCTCGTAAGGTGTGAGCGTATGTCTCGGAAGCATTGTTACATCACTATCTATTCTTTCTGGATTAGCAGGTTCCATCATTTCTTCCAATTCCTGAATCTTAGCTTCAACTTCTGGACTTGAACCTTCAAAGGATTTTGTTTCCTTGTTGTATGATCGATTTACAATGCTTGCCAACTCATAAACTTTGAATTCAAATTTCTCGTTGACTGTAAGTTTAGATAGGCTGCTCTTTAAACCTATTTCGATAATCAGATCATATTCCTTGCATTGAAATGCAGCAACAACAGCAACAATACTTACTGGCATTTCACCAGCTTGTGATTCGAAAATTATTTGTTTCGCAAGTTTTACCAAATCTTCATTTAATCCGTTAACACTTAAACAAATGATTTTATGTTGAATCAGATCTTCCTTACCAAACCATACAAATGTCCATGTATGGTAATCTGCTTTACACAGTCCTAGCGATGTTTGCATGGATAATACAGTCATGGTAAAAGAGACAAGGCTTTGTTTTCCAACAATTTCAATCAAACCAGATGTAAGTTCCTCATCAAAAGAACCTTCCATAAAATCATCATCTTGTTGTCCCTTTAAATGATAAACTTTGGCGCGAACTTCACAAGCCACTGCCAGCATGAACCGCAGTTGGTGCGCACCCTCTTCACTGCATACACCTTTATTTTTTAATTCATCAATGACATCAAAGCAAGATAAAGCTTGTAGTGAATGTAATCGACCGATGTAGGAAATAAAGATGGTTGCACCTCTGTAGATAACTCTCTTTATGTTATAGTTTTGCAAACCCGAAAATGTATTTAATAGTAGATTCCCTAAGCTAAAGTTTTGGAAGTTTTCTTCAATTTGTTGGTGCACAGTCATAAACTTATTATTTTCATCCTTTTCTTTAATCCTAAGATGAACCTTTTCTTGATATTCAGCGCAAATTGCCTTATTACCAGCTACAAAGCAAGCCTTGGATAAAACATCAGCCACATGGTATCCCTGCTTTACTTGTTCATCACTGTCCAAGTATAGGACCATTTCATCAACTGGTTTAATGAATTCGGTGTTCCATGGTTTATTTTTAGTTGCTGGTCGTCCAAGTGGGCGTATGCAAGCGTGGGCTACCATTCCATCAAATGCGACCCCATTTGGTGTAACAATGTCCATGAACCAGTCTCTATACCTCGGGTTTAAACTTGGAATTGCAACACAGTTGATCATGGTTTCTCCGAGGTTGATTAAGATGATGTTGAAGATTGTGGTAAACCATCTGAAGTACTTCCGATCTTTCATCTTTGCATAATTTTCTAGAACAATGATATGTTCGAAATCTGAGTACAGAGTGATTTCCGATCGTGCCAGGGAACCCAATCCCACTACAGCATATTTGCATGGTGGTTCTCCCATAATCTTGATGCATTCATCAGAAATAAACCTCATTAATTCAGTGTAGCTTTTCGTAACTTCTTGTTGAATATTTTTAACATCTGAGACTTTCTTTCTTTGCAGTTCACTGAGTTGATCACCTTCTAAACCATACTGGATTATTTCAAGCTGATTAAAACGTTTGCCAAAATCTTCTCGAAGCTTAGCTAGTTTTTGTTTTACCTCAGCTGCCAAAGAAATCAAATCAGCGTCACGGTTCGTGGCATTTGCTTTCACCAGAACTGCTGAGCACAAAGCTTTAAGTTCATCTTTAAATCTTTGATTGTTTGGATCCCTCACAATAGCAGCGTTATACAGAGCTGCACTACGAGTCATGTTCAACTTTTTATGTTGCTTTTTTAATTTATAAATCTTAGCAAGCATACTTAGCTTACGGGCTGCTTTAACAATAATTTCTTTCCTCTCTTTTCCGTCGGAATTACACAACTGTTTAAACATGTTTGCCACCATTTCTTCCATATCACCAACCTCATCTTGTATAAAGTCATGTTCAGTTGATTCCATATTACAACTTTTATACAGAGAAGCAATTCTTATGCGTCAACCGTTAACAAAGTTTATTGGATTTAGCAACACCAGCTAACAAACCGAGTTTAACAAGCCTCAATCTAACTTTAGCAAAAACGTTATGCTTAAATTCCTATGATAAAGAAATAATTCAGCTCACAAAACGCAACTTCAGTAATTGCTAACAAAGTTAAGAACGCCTTAGCCCTACTGTAGCTACAGTTAACACACGGAAATAGTAAGATACACCTCAACTCAACCGTAGCGAAAACCCTTATGCTTAAGTTCCTCTGTTAAAGTTCAGATTTTTATTCTATTTTCTCGTCCTATTTGGTAGTAAACAAAGAACATTAAAAGAATTATAAAACCGTATATCCTCACGACTCCCATAGACCGTTGTTAATTGTTTAAAACAAGATCAGGATATTTGGATATGATGTGCTGAAGGTGTCCCACCATACCCAACCTTATACTTTAAAACAGTGGTTCTTAAACTTTTTGTATGCTTTACCCTTTTACCAAAGATGTTTATCAGATTTACCCCCAATATGTAATATGGCGCTCGTTTATTAAAAAGCGAAAACAGCTAATTACATCAGTTATATTTAATGTGACGAATGCGCTTGCTTTTTGGTAACGAGTTGTTCAAAACTAGAACAGTAAGCTACAATCGGCACAATTTCTGTCCCGTCAACTGATGCGGATTTTGATAGGTAGCCCATTTGCCCTCTAAATACGGGGAATTTACACGAAGGGGTAAATTTACCCCAATTTAAGAAATGCTGTTTTAAACTATAACGCCTGATACATATCTTAACACAACTGTTCCTAAAAATTACTCTGTTAAAGAAACTGTTCAGTATACAAAACGCAACTCCAGTATTTGCTAACAAAGTTCATAACGCCTTAGCCCTACTGTACTGTAGCGAAAACGTTATGCTTAAGTTCCGCTTTTAAAAGTAATAGTTCGGTGTGCGAAACCGCAACGCTGCCAAACAGACATAATTTGATACGCTTTATCACTCAACCGTGGCGAAAACGTTATGCTTATAATTCCTGTGTTAAAGTTTGGTACAAAACACAAATTACCAACGTTAAGAAAAAACAAAACAAATGATGATTATGTAGTGGGGTGGGGAAGATGGGACACCTTTTCATTCTATTTTCTCGTTCCAGTTGGTAGTAAACAAAGAACATTCAAAGAACTGTACAACCGTTAGCTATCCTTACGACTCGCCGTTGTTAATTGTTTTAAACACGTTCAGGATATTTGGATATTATGTGCTGAACGTGTCCCATCATACCCAACCTTATACTTAAAAACAGTGGTTCTTAAACTTTCTGTATGCTTTACCCTTTTACCAAAGATGCTTATCAGATTTACCTCCAATATATAATACGGCGCTCGTTTATTAAAAAGCGAAAACAACTAATTACATAAGTCATGCTTAAATAGCTCGCTTAATAATTCTGGTGGCTTAGAATTTAATCTAAATAAAATTATAAAGGTGTGCTGCATTATGAAACTTGCCAAATGCCTGTCTACTAAATTAAATTTAATCAAAACGTAGGTTTTCTGTGTTGGTAAACTGAATCTGATTGCTCGTCTCTCTTTATGCTTAATAAACTGATATTTATATACTAATAAACCTTTTGCGCTGCTTTATATGTCTGGTATGATTTTAACTAAACAAGAAAATATCCTTGCGACACGTTCTGTGATAAACTGTAAGTTAAAACAACCTAGAACTGGTATTGAACCCAAAGTTAGTGTAGACCAAGTTAGGAAACGGATTGTAAAACAACGAGTCTTGTTATCCATTGTCGCGCGTCTATGACGTCATAGACGCCACCATTACGGAGCCCAGAGCATAGCATTTTATCATTGCTGGGTGCTGTTTTTCGCCTAAGTAATGCGATTTTTAAGAACCAAGCACTTCTGCGCGTAAAAATGGCTTTCTACTAATGTTATATCTTATCACAATAATAAACCTCACATAAAGAATCAAATTTTATTGAACACTCGATCGATTAATGAGTAAAAAAACAGAAAATATCAAGTATACCAACCAGAAATATAAAAGAACATGTTTAAAATATAAAAATACAAACAAAAACGCATAACATTAACATATACTAGTGTATCTAGCTGCAGTTTTACATGTAAATTACCGTGATTTTCCTTTTTGGCTCACAAACTTAACACGTATACCCGGTAACGAAACTTAAGGAATCTTTGTAAAATTTGCCTAATATCGAAGTGACATTGTGGTAAACAATACTGAGTTACTATTTTTGGTCCTCTGCTTGAATTAATAAGCTACCTTTTCTGCGTTCTTGGTCTTTATGAAATCGGAATACGCGAACACCTTATCTGCTAGTACTTAAGCAGTTTGGAGCTGCA
>NW_004190734.1:0-2741 GCF_000224145.3 Ciona intestinalis
TAAAAAGATTAGTGTGCAAAACCAATATCTAAAGCGTTTATTTCGCTTTAGAGATAACGTTGTTTTTTATCTGTATGACAGACCCCTTTTGAACGCGCTAGTTGCACCACTGGCTGCAAAAGTTATAAATACTTTTTAATTAAATATTTTTTATTGGAAATTACGAAACGAGACGTCTTTTTAACCGCAAACCACGTGCTCTGTAATATTTAAATTAGCGACGCTTTTCGACTGAATATGAACGCGTTCTCGTAGGCCTTTCTCCTTGATGACGTCATAGGTGCTCGGGCTCGGGCTCGTGCCGAGCTTTTCGTTGAAGCTCGGCGCTCGGCGAACCCGAGCTTTTACAACTTCAGCACATCCCTACCAAATAGTGATGCTGGTGATATTTGGAAGCTTGTGTGTTACAGGTAATTTTTTCTGATTATTAAAGAGTGACTTATGGACTTATGAAAATGTATTTAATATAAATTGCATTACCAGCTTCTTCAACTTGTTCCAACCCAACAGTCACCCCATCAAGAAATACATGGGCACTTGATTATACTGGGCTGTTGTACTCGGTATATTTCTGTGTGAGTGGATCACCACAGACTCTATCATGGAATTTCCAAGATTCATCAGGGACAACTCTTGCTTTATTTACATTTACAACAAACTTTGGGCTAAACCCATGCCAACCAGCCACCCTTGTACCAGGTTACAATGCAACTTGTCAATACAAGGGTAGTTGCTACACAACAACGTTCAGTGTTACCAACAAATTAACTTCTTCTTTCAATCAATCACGGTTGGAGCTAAAACATGGTGGTTCAAGTTGCTTTGCTCAGAATATTTCAGTTCAAGGTTGGATTTAAGTAAACATTGGGTCATAACAGTTACATACTATTTCATTGACTTTATTAATTAGCTTAAAAAAGAATAAAAAAAATATGTACAATTTTTCTCATTTGTGTTAAAAACTTTTTTCCCTGAAGTTCTTGTTTGCCAAACTGTTGTGTGTAGTAGGGCAAAATTATGTATAAATTTACCTAACCAATATAAATGTTCTTTACTAGATCATTTGTAATTTAAATTTGGTATTTTATAATTAAAGACAATTTAATAAGGCTATAAACTAAGTTGTTTTTAACAGCTTGTTCATCTCCAACACCCAACAATGTTCCAGTCAACCCATCAAGTGGTGTCTACAACACTCAAGCTAACTTCCAGTGTTCCCATGGTTCAACTTTATTTTATGTAAATGGAACAACTGGAAACACTGCAACCAAATGCCTTGCTACAGCAGAGTGGGAGAATGAAAAGATAGTTCAATGTTGGTCAGGTAGGTGTATAAATAGTATAAATAGGACCATCAATATAAAAGTTGATAATGCTGCTGATAGTGCTCATAGTCATAATACCTACATATTTATGCTGCTTGTAAAATCATATAAGTAATTGCACAGTTTAACAACGGGCCTTGAACCCATTACCTCTGGGTTAGAGGCAGGCGCGCTAACCAACTGTGCTGGACTAATGATTGCTGATAATTATAATGCAATAACATACACCTATTTTATTAGCACCAACTGCTACATTGATTGGCAACAATACCATTTGTGCTGGAAACATTGCTACATTCCAATGTACTGCAACTGGGGGTGTACCTTCTTGGGACAGAGTTGATATTTATTTCAATCAACAAAAACAAACAGTAAAGTTGAAGTAAAATATTAAGTTGGTATTTATTTAGTTGTTTCTACTAGGTGGTTGGGAACACATGGACAAGCAATCCACTGAGTAGTTCAAACAATGGAGATATAGTGGAATGTAGAGCTATAAATAGCTACACTGCCATGCAGGAATATTCAAACTTGGGAAGAGACAGCAAGACATTGATTATACACTGTGAGTCGTAATCATATGAAATTACTGTTTCCCATATTGTTGTCTAACTTTACTTTAAATCTTAAAACATTTTTCCGAGTAACAAAATATGTAGTACTTTGATATCTCATAAAATGTTTAATTGTAAATTTCTTTTCCATTATTGTTTTACTAAATCAAAAACAAAAGACCTAAACTTTTTTATTTACACTCTATTGCTGTTTTGAAAAAAGTGTTAAAGCAACTGAATTCTTGAAATAGATAGTGGGCAATAAATTTATAAACTAGTATCTGGGTGTTTATTGATGTGTTATGGGAAGTATATTTGATGTGCCAATTACTTTATTATTTATCATGGTTGCTCATCATTTGTGCCACCTGTTGCCATGGCACATTGGTTGGTGAACTTGGTGCGTTTGCCTCAATACATGAAAAGTTACATTCATTTATTTACTTATGTTTTATTTGTTATTTATTCAATAAACTTTTTACATCTTCAGATGCAGCTGAAGGATTTGCAGTGAATGATGGTACAACCAGCCACAGTAACATATGTACATGGTATATTGCCCCACCTGGTCCAAGATCATGTACCATCACATTCTCACTTAACCCAACTACTTATACAACCACTTTAACAAAGGATGGTATGTCTCCCATAAGCCTCTGCTTTACAAAATATAAACCACTCTGTATTTAGGGGCCATGGTAATGAATGACGCAATTAATCAGCCGCAAACATCAACATCACAAAGTTTTGTTTTTACTCGAAACCAGGTTTGAAATTATTAAAAACAAATTGTAATCCAGCTTCAATGTTTCTATTCATTGCAGCCGTCATTCAATGATAGTCGGAATTATACATTGAGAAT
>NW_004190734.1:3293-8791 GCF_000224145.3 Ciona intestinalis
TTTGTTTCCTTAAATAATACTGATGTGTTTAAAATAATTGAATTGTTATTTTTCTATTAGAACATACCTGCAACACAATCAACAAATTATGAAAACCTAAAAGACAATGTCAATGTAACAAGAGGTAAGATTTTGTTTAGTTTTCTTTAATGTTTTCTTTGATTTAAACATTTATTTTGATGCAGATGAGCAAGGTTATGCTGATATACAAAGTGTGGGGCCAAGCGTTGTAAGTTATCCCTATGTATTTGACCATATGATTCACTTATTCTGTACCATATGTCCAGGCTACAACATTAAACCATGGATATGAAACTTTTATTGGAAGGAAATACGAGAATACGGCACGGCAATCCTTATCAAAATGAAACCCAATATAAACACGTGGCTTAAAGGTTTTGTAATATAGAAGCTAGACTGTCGTTTCCCAAGAAAGATTGTGGCTATTTCATATTTTATAGTGTTTCTGCACACATTATATCTTTCATGTTAACATCTCATTTCATCTTTCTTTTGGTTGTTAGGTTCAGCATTAAACAAAAGCTATAAGAAGTCATATATACATAAAACTACCAGGTTTTGTATTAATTGTATAAATGTAGCATTACAGTTTTATATATTTCTAATATTTAAGACAGGTATTTTAATATTGCTTTTCACTTCCAACATATACATATTTCCCGTGCATTTTCATGTCTTTGCTCTTATAATATATGTGGCTTCCACAAACCCTTCCTTAAGTGAGCGATTATAATAGCCAAGTGAAACTAGGTGCAAGTTATACATACATATTGATGTATGTGTGGTTACACATGTAATATGTGTTCAATGAAGCTTTATTAATCATTGATACAAAGCTTTCGATTTAGGTTGAAGTACAAATATCTTACTATGAACTAGGCCAGTGTGTATATACCTCTCTTGACTGTAAATTTTGAAATTAAGAAATATTTAGCAAGTTAATGAAAGAAAAATTCAAAAAAATAACAGATAAGCAAGTAGCAGATTAGGTTTGTTTAAGCAAGTTAAACATAATGAATTAGATCAACACTTCCATTATGTCAAATTATATGACTCAGTAAATATTAACTCTTGTGGAAACAAGGAAGTAATGTAGGAGTAGTGTGAGTAATACATGCTATGCTTAGTAGTAGTTTAATCATTGGTAGTTGGTAATTGTTACATTAGCAAGTCCTGTATTATGAGTTGATATGAGGGATAGAATCAAAATTGCTTAATAGTGCATTTTTATGTAAACGGATTGTACTAACATTTCTGCAGTTAAAGTGTAGATTCTGTACACAGTTAGAATGAGTTACCCAATTTTAATGATGGTGATATTTGGAAGCTTGTATGCTGCAGGTAACTATTTTTTATTAGTAAACAATGTTTATAAAGACGTTTCTTATTTGAAATATATTTAATTTAAATTATATATCCAGCTTCTCCCACTTGTTCCAACCCAACGGCCACCCCATCAAGAAATACATGGGCACTTGATTATACTGGGCAGTTGTACTCGGTATATTTCTGTGTAACTGGATCACCACAGGATCTTGCATGGGCTTTCCAAGATTTATCAGGGACAACTCTTGCTTTATTTACATTTACAACAAACTTTGGGCTAAACCCATGCCAACCAGCCACCCATGTACCAGGTTACAATGTAACTTGTCAATACGAGGGTAGTTGCTACACAACAACATTCAGTGTTACCAACAAAATAACTTCTTCTTTCAATCAATCACAATTGGAGCTACTTCATGGTGGTTCAAGTTGCTTTGCTCAGAATATTTCACTTCAAGGTTGGATTTAAGTGAACATTAGGTTATAATAGATACACATAGCCTTTCATTGACTTGATTAATGTAACTTATAAAAGTATTAAAAAGAAAAATATGTACAATTTTTCACATTTGTTTTAAAAACTTTCAATTTCCTGAAGATCTTGTTTTTTAAACTGTTGTGTGTAGTAGGGCTAAATTATTTAAAAATTGACATTTAACCAATATAAATGTTCTTTACTAAATCATTTGTAATCTAAATTAGGTATTTTATATTTAAAGACAATTTAATAATGCTATAAACTAAGTTGTTTTTAACAGCTTGTTCATCTTCAACACCCAACAATGTTCCAGTCAACCCATCAAGTGGTGTCTACAACACTAAAGCTAACTTCCAGTGTTCCCATGGTTCAACTTTATTTTATGTAAACGGAACAACTGGAAACAATGCAACCAAATGCCTTGCTACAGCAGAGTGGGAGAATGAAAAGATAGTTCAATGTTGGTCAGGTAGGTGTATAAATAGTGTATATAAAAGTTGATAGTGCTGCTGATAGTGCTCATAATACCTGCATGTTCATGCTGCTTTCAAAATCTTAAAAGTAATTGCACAGTTTAACTTGTCTTGAAACCTAGGAAATTATAAATATACTACAGACACTATGTGTTGTTATGTTGTTATACATCAAACAACTACTCAGCATTATGCACATGCATTCCGTGTGACAAAGCATTGCTAATGAATGAAAAACGACAGTCGTTATAACACGGGTTTAATACCTTGCGTCTTTGGACAATCCATTAGTGACCACTGGGTTGGAGAAATTGCCGTTAAAGTCTTGCCCAAGGACACATACGGCCACATTGGTAGCAGCGACGAGCCTTGAACCCATTACCTCTGGGTTCGAGGCAGGTGAGCTAACCAACTGTGCTGGACTAATGATTGCTGTAAATTGTATTGCAATAACATAGACCTACTTTATTAGCACCAACTGCTACATTGATTGGCAACAATACCATTTGTGCTGGAAACATTGCTACATTCCAATGTACTGCATCTGGGGGTGTCCCTTCTTTGGATAGAGTTGAAATTTGTTTCAATCAACAAAAACAAACGGTAAAGTTAAAGTAAAATATTAAGCTGGTATTTATTTAATTGTTTCCACCAGTTGGTTGGAAACACATGGACAAGCAATCCACTCAGTAGTTCAAACAATGGAGATATAGTGGAATGTAGAGCTAAAAATAGCTACACTGCCATGCAGGAATATTCAAACTTGGGAAGAGACAGCAAGACATTGATTGTTCATTGTAAGTGTAGAATATTTCATTGTCTGTTTTCTATATGACTGTGATTCTGTGCACAAATGGTTTTACTCACACAACCAATAGCATTTGCTGTACTTTCATATCACGCTAAACTCTTGGTATTTTAAAACAAAATCAGGGGCTCTTATTTTATTCCTAAACCCAAACATATGCTATTGAGTATTGACACAATTTTATAAAAAAAATTTTTTCATGTTTCAACAAAGTTTCTTAGTTTCAAGTTTAGTTTCATTTCTTCTTAAAATGGTAAATCTACTTTCTATCTGTGTAGAAACTTGTTTGATGAAGAAATTTGACATTGCATAAAATTGTTATATTCATTAAACTTGGGAAAGTTACTCTGTCAAATAAATTAGTTTTTCAGTATCAACTTGTCGTGAATGGCAATATAATTTTGTTATACAGTTTACGCTGCTTTGGTGAAAATATTTCAGTTATATCCACCAGTTAATATAGTGGTGTAAATTAGCAGATTATTAGTAACTGTTCAAGTTCTAGTTGTAATGATGAGAAACCTTGTGATCCAGATGCAGCAACAAATCCAAAGGTAGAAACCAAATTCACGGATCTGTTGATCAATTCAAGCAGTAGTTACCTGCTTAGATCAGATGAGACTTTGACCATGAATTGCTCAGCTGATGGAAACCCTGCTGTAACTTGTACCTGGTCTTGTTCTCCTACAAATTGTGGTAGTTTACCAAACACTTGTGAGATCAACAATGTAAATGTTATTAATAACACAACCATCACATGTACGGTTGGTAATGGTGTTTGTGGAGGTGGTACTACCAGCATTACTCAACACATAACAGTGGTTCCTGTAACTCGTAAGTTGAACTCAAGTGAAAAACAGCTTTCATTTATTTACACTGATTATTCAACAGGAGTACCATACATGGTGGTTGATGGAACAACAACAACAGCTTCTTCCATCACAAGAAACAAAACAGAAAGTTTAAGATTAGCCTGTGGAATTCAAAACCAGAATGAAATGAACACAAAGATAGTTTGGAAGAAAGATGGATTCATAAACTTTGGATCAGATAATGTGATCATAAACAATCTATCCCCAGAAGATACAGGATCATATTCTTGCAACACAAGCGATGCTTTTGGAAATTTTTCATCATCTTTATACGTTGATGTATATTGTGAGTAATGCAACATCTGCATGGAAATGTTTAATTTAGAAATAAACTGATCTATCTTGCTTGTGCACTTCACATTTAATGCTTTTAATCATATATGCAATTATCATTAAATTGTGCTTGGCCAACCATATACAATTAATAGGATCGGATAAGTTTTATTTTAAGTAATAGAAATACTTTATATGAGTAACAAAAAAATACTCCTGTTAATTACTGTCAGAATAGTTTGACTCCTTATGTATGTTTAGTTACACAAAAAATATGTGGTTCTGAAACAGGGACTTTTTTCAATTCTGCTAGTGTATTATGTAGTGCCTGTAACAGAAAACGATGTTATATCATTGGATTTGTAAATAGAATATAATCTTTATTTTTGATTTCTACAGGATAATAAGCTTTATAGAATAATCAACTTTTGTGAAATAAATGTTTGCAATTTGATGTGTTGCTGAATGCTTATAATAACAAACTGTATTTAACTCATATTCATTATACATTTCATTCTTCATGACTTTATATTGAAATTATGCGAGATACGCAATGCTATCAATTCACAACATTTGCTTCAGTTCTAACTGATTAACAGTTTAATTTTGGTGTGTTATTTATAATGGTGGCTAACTATTGGAACTTGTATGTGTTCTCTTGGTTATTTATTCAATAAATATAAAAACCACAATCAAGTGTTTAATTCAGTCTGATTTGAACTAGGCAATACATTAAATATTAACATTAATATTTCATTAACACCAAGTAATAAATTTATATTTACATCTCCAGATGCAGCCGAAGGATTTGCAGTGAATGATGGTACAACCAGCCACAGTAACATATGTACATGGTATATTGCCCCACCTGGTCCAAGATCATGTACCATCACATTCTCACTTAACCCAACTACTTATACACCCACTTTAACAAAGGATGGTATGTCTCCCATAAGCCTCTGCTTCACAAAATATAAACCACTCTGTATTTAGGAACCATGGTAACGAACGATGCAAATAATCAACTGCAAACATCAACATCACAAAGTTTTGTTTTTACTCGAAACCAGGTTTGAAATTGTTAAAAACAAATTGTAATCAAGCTTCAATGTTTCTATTCATTGCAGCCATCATTCAATGATAGTGGGAATTATACATTGAGAATCAACAATGGAATATCTGAAAATACTTTTACTTTCAATATATCAGTGATAAATGAAGTGCAACTACACCCACACACCATCCCA
>NW_004190735.1:0-6839 GCF_000224145.3 Ciona intestinalis
TATTATGTGCTACATGTGTTCCGTCTTCTCGTCCCATTTAATAGTAAACGAAGAACATTCAATAAATTATAAAACTATATCCTCACGACTCCCGTAGACCACTGTTAGTTGTTTTAAACATGATCAGGATATTTGGATATTATGTGTACAGCGGTATAATTTCATATGTAATCAAACCCTAGGTGTCGTTATTGAGCTACTAGCGCAAAATATAGGTTCGTGTCATATCAGGGCAGTGAACGCCCAACATAAGTGGCTAAAATAGAATCCTTTGATTGTCATACACCGTTTAATTATGTTTACCACGGTATACAATATCAAAGGCGTGTCAGAAATCCAATATCATTGTGACATGCGCATGAAACGAATTTGAATGGCAAATGTTAATTTTCTTAACAATAGGAAATTTCCCAGCCCAAAATACCTCAATACCATATACGGAAAACAAAAATTTCCCAAGCAGTACGTGGACACGGCGTAATACATACGGAAGAAGTGGGAGATCTAAATTTAGATGTTGGCTTAAAACTAATAGCAACCGACGCAAATATTAACATGCACTATCGTATTAGTTATTTATATCGTTCGAAAAACCATAGATTTCAAACAATCATTAAATCATAAATTAAAACCGGCAAACACTAAAACGAAAGTAGTTCCTGATTACAAATTCCCGCAGTAAGCATTTCCATAAATAGGCAACCACATAGCTGTAATGACGTCAATAGGCGTGCAAACACGGATGTAAAATAATTTACCGACCATCGCATTAACTCAACATATGATTTATAACATTGTATATAAATGTACCTGAACCAACACACAATAATCAGGATTTACACTAATTAAAAGTTGGAATACCTAACCATATAAAACCTGCAATTCACTTCTGTGAAAAATCAAGTATTTATTAGGCATGATTCTGTCTGCATATGATGACACAGTGGAAAATATAAAGTGCACATAACATAATTAAACTTGCACAGGATAATTAAACAACAAAATAATAAATCGACTTAATAAAAGGAATTGTCTTACAGACCAAACTTGTTTTTTTCACCAACCGATGGCAAACAGTAATTTAGAAGAGATTACTTGAAAATTATACATAAACAATAAATTGAAGATATAAAACTGGGTATATATGCTTTTAAGGCTTACATGACAAGATATAGGCCAATGCAGATCCTCCTAACCCCGTGGGCAAAAGGATAAATTGGAAAAATGTAATGATTTCATGCTAAATTTATGTAATGGTTGCAATGGTTTATTTATATGATAATGTATGGCAATATGAGTAAGAAATTGGGGGCAAATTAAGTGCATGGTGTCATGTCACATGAGTTGAATGATTGGAAATATGAATCATAATTCAATTGTTACGTCATAATCATAACCACAATACCGGCTATAACTGAACAAATGAAAATAATGCCGACTATGAAATCACAAAAAGGCACAAATACAATTATAATCATTATAAAATTGAATTAAACACAATGCTTGAATAAAATATCAATATACAGTGAGTCCATTATCGACCTGTTTTTTTAGTACACATTTTTTATAAATTAAAACTATGTATACACATAATACGGAAATGTATAAAAACATACAAATGAAGAAATTCTGCATACTTTTGAAACTTTGAAAATTTACGAATTAGAAAACACTAAGTAAATAGAAACACTTAACAATTAGAATGCAACTGAGCAGTTTCATTTGGTTTTATCATTTTTGGTTTAACTGGAACTGGTGGTTTCACTTTCTTGCTAGATGTTAAAGGTCTTGACACCTCCATGTTCTTAAATATATAAAACAAAGGTGTTAATAAATAGCATTGGTCATATTTTGCTCTAAATATCAATATGTTTAAAACTGAGGCACCATGCATAAGTGTGGTATTCAAAATTATTCCTCAACGTATTACCCAAACTTATTACATTTTGCAATGTGTTGGGTTTAACAAACTAATGTCATGCAAATATTCCCACTATACAAGCCATAAGGGTTTATAGATTCTATTTCTTTTACATCAAGTGGCCTGGCATTTAGGCCATTTTTAGGCCTTATCATCACATGCATTTTTTTAAAACAAGTTTAACCTATTTTTAACACAAGCTTAATGCAAACGAGCAACACATATGTTTCTCAAATCTACATAATACTAAGCGTTCAACCTATACAAATATTTAATACTAATTAAGCAGCATATGTGATTATCATATACCAGGAATTAAATTTGATATGTTTCTAACATGCAAATGAACTCGAAAATCAATAAACTACAATGCAAATCATATCCTGGTTCAATATTAACTTAAACTCTGTTCATCAAAGGTGAATGGATGTGGTATACATATTAACCTTTGGGGAAATAAGTCAAAATAAAGAATCAAATAAAAGAGAAATCAAAAGAATAAAAGCCCAATTATTGGCGATCTTAACTCACATGTAAACTTCATTTCAATTGTCTTCACTGCGGAAAATTTTAAATTTTACTTCACACTACCGATTATTACTTAACAATGATCACTGCTTACACACAACAATTGCAGCTCATTTTACACTTATGACATAATAGGAATACTTACATTTGTCTTTCCATGTAACTCTCCTGTAACCTCAGCATATGGATTGTCTAAAGAAATGATTCATGATGAATTAGCATTGTTTGTTGACAATACATTGCAAGGTTAAATTACATAAATGATGAATTACAAAAGTCTTGATTGTTAAACATGAACAGGTGCTGAAAGTGACACCATTCAAGTTTCAAGTACTTTGGATTGGTAACATTAGCATAGCATATAATATCTGATTCTTGTGATTTGATTCCAGAATTACATGTATAATTACACATGAATGTTGTTTATGACATCACAACACCCACCATTATGAGCTGTTGGAGTGGGTGGTTTCTTTATTTTCTTAACTTCGGAATATGTGGGTGATGCAGTTGGTGGGAGAGCTTTACAAGGAAGTAAATGAGCTCAACTATTGTTATGTTTAATGTAGTCATACAAGGAAGTCAAACACGCTGGTTACATCAATAAAAGGAATATTATACCCAAAGCACTGCTATCAGTTTGACTGTGGCAATATTTGCTGTGATATTTTTATACACGGAGCTGTTTATTTTACCTGGCGGGGGTTTCATTTTCTTGCTTTTCTTCTTGTCGACTGCAGCGTAAGCATCCTCCACTTTATCAGGTTGATCAGATGGCACATACAATGGGTTCACCTTTTCTTCTTTTTCGCCTTTTCCTGCAAGTTACAAACATCCTATGTATAATGCAAAGGTTCAATTTCAAACAAAAAGTCCAGATATATTCTGTTACTTTTGCTACTATGTAAAATAGTCATTTTTGGCTTTGGTATATAACTGCGACATGAAATTTGCCGAAACGTTGGAATAAAATTACAGTTTTACCAGAGAAATCGAAAAACTTCTATTTGACTTGATAAAAATGGTCAAACTGAAATTCTATATTACCTGATTTCTTCTTGTTTTTCTTCTTATCGACTTCAGCGTAAGCATCTTCCACTTTATCAGGTTGATCAGATGAAACATACAATGGGTTAACTTTTTCATCTTTTTCGCCTTTTCCTAATAAAATTCAAACACACAAAATGAAACTTTTATAAAAAACGAATCAAGTGTAATCGTAAAATAAACCCTTAAAGTTCCAATCACTCAAAACAGTATTCCATGACGGTTTCAAAATTCTAGGTACATGACAACTTTAATAACATCTTTAATGAAGGTGCTTGTTTATTTATGTTATTTTCTAAAATGAGTCACATTAAACTGTAAAATAAAAACTCAACTGCATAAAAATTAAAATATCTGACATTTAGTATGTAAAACTAAACAAGTTTTAGGGACATGATATACTTTAAAAACAATTTTAACGCAGCCTTCAAAGGTTTTCTTTACCTTTCTTCCCCTTCTTTTTCTTATCGACTTCAGCATAAGCTTCCTCCACTTTTGGTTGATCAGATGACACGTAAAGTGGGTTTACTTTCTCTTCCTTTTCCCCTTTACCTTGAAAACAAGTTGTTAACAATTTGGAATTTCCACAAACTTAGTTTAAGATAAGTATAAAACATCTGACAAAAAATGGTATTGCTGCCAAGCATAAAAATCTAAACAATAGGCTTTTTTTATGCCAATGTTTCAATATGATGTTCAGCTCACCTTTATTATGACAATTAAAGTTATATTGGGTGAAAAAAGTAAAATATAAATTTAAAACAGCCTTTCTAGCTTTTATCTCCCTATCTGTCTGTAAAATTATCATTCAATCTTTTTTTGACCTCCTGTTCAGGCTGCCTTCATTAGGGCAAATGATGTTCTAGTACATTTGTTATAAGACAGAAAAGAAAACAGGAACAAATATTGCAGATGGAAAAAATGTTGCAGATATTTTAGGCATGAACATGAACACACAGATATATTTGGCACAAACCACGGATACCTTTCTTCGCCTTCTTCTTCTTCTTATCTACTTCAGCATATGCACCATCTATACCATCAGGAGGACCCGATGAAACATACAGAGGGTTGGTCTTTTCCTCTTTCGTTGGTTTACCTAAATAACACCACAGTTCAAATTTAGTTCACAATCCATAAATAAACCAGCTTTTAATATGAATCTCACTTTTCTTTCCCTTTTTGTTCACTTCAGCGTAAGCACCTTCTGCATTACCAGGTTGGTCGGAAGATCCGTACAATGGATTCACTTTCTCCTCTTTTTCACTTTTATCTATAAACAGTAAGAAATAAAATAATACAAGCGTATTCTATGTTACAACTTACAAGCATTATAATATGCATGCATTTCTTATTTAAAATGATTGTGTTACAAAGACTCGCAATTATACTTTTCGTGTTTTTAAAATATTGCATATTGAAGTAGCTTGTACAGTAAAAACAATGGCCTTCACCTTTGCTACATTATACATCAGTCTGAACAATTCAGCCAATTATGATTTTACATTCTTCTTAATTATTGCGAAACACTCAACAAGACACAGTGTAGTTATAATCACAACAGGTTCTTACTTTTACTCTTCTTTTTAACTTCAGAATATGTATCACCACCTGGGTAAAAAGTGAATGTTTTTAGCAGGTGTATATTTTGATGGACAATTTAGATTTCACTCATTAAGTTGAATGTGTGTTTTTTCACATACTTCAACAGGTTTTATTATTTCAAATTCAACTAAAGGGGTTCAAAAGCTTTAAGTAATTATTATTCAGTTTTAAATAGAAAGCGATATATGTTCATACTTAAATAGAGACAAAGTACATGGTATTGGTTTACAGGATCTTTGAAGGCCCTAGACCACAAAGGTAGTTTTAAAACGAAAGTAGTTTAGGTTGTTATCTTGGCTCTTATAGTTCCTACGTCACACAGACAACATATCATCTTACAGGAGTAGTTAACCCAACTAATGACGCAAACATCATAGAGTTAATGTTTGAACAATTCTATTTTTGCATTGATAATAAATCATGGTAAACAAACGATTATGTTACCTTGTAAAACCCCTTACTAACTTAATGACTGCAATGTGCAATAAAGTTTAACACACAAAACCAAGCTGTTTGGGGTAATTGCCCCACTGTGGTCTTAATTTTATGGCATGTTCACCCATATGGAATATAACACACTAGTTTTGACCTTTTGTTTTCTTCTTTGCACCATTAGATGATGATGTAGCATACAGGGGGTTTACGACTTCCTCCTTTTCTGCTAATTTATTATTAAAGTTAAAACAAATGTTTTGATGTTATGGATTTATATTGAACATAAGCAATCAGTGATCAATAACACAGGGTATCAGTTTAAGCTGAAATAATAAATAACATAACACACTGATAGACCACAGTAACAGATTTAACTTCTTTACTAATAAAGTCAATCATAGTTAATATGGCTAAACCACAGCAACAAAAAATGAGATTGTTTCAAGGAATTTATTCTTACACTGGTTTTGACTAAATGATCTCATAAAACGCAGACATTAGACAACATTTAAGATCCCTGATTAAACAAGACAGGGCACATTACTGGTAGCATAAAATAAAATGAATCCTTTACTATCGGCCTATCGGGTTTTATATTTTTAGTAATATAAAGCAAAAGAATCAGATTAAATAAGGAAAACAAACCTGATCCAGCATCAAATGAGGGGTTATCATGAGAATTATCTGGAAATGATGTTCATTTATTAACAAACACAGGATAAAGTACCAGAAAATAAATATAATTTTTTTTAAATAAACGATCATTTTGTGTATTTTATGATTAACAGTTTTGTCTATTGTCCTTAAAAATTCAATTTTGACTTTGTAAATTCTAATTTTTGTTTAATCTTTGTACCATGATATAAATATAATAGATAACATGCAGTCCTTCCATTTAAGTCTCTATGTAAAGATTGCAGGAAGTATTCATACACTGTTAGTCATACCATTTATTATGACATCACAGCACCTCCATTGTTCACATGACGTTACATAACAGTGAGTAATAACAAATGGTTTAAACACCAAATGTAACAAACTTACCTTTAGATCCACCATATGTTGAATTATGTAAACCAGATGTTGCATAAAGTGGGTTGTCAACTTCTTCTCTTCCTGTAAATTTATGTTAAAAATATCTTTAAAGCTGCAATGTTAACAACACAGCAGCTACAACCACATTTGTATTAAACGAGCAATCAATTTTTACTTTGATTCTTATAACTTATGATATAAAATTTAACATACGCATAACTATATTTAAAACAACCAAAAACATTCATATTCAAACAAACGACTACTT
>NW_004190735.1:6930-8704 GCF_000224145.3 Ciona intestinalis
CTCTGCAGATCATAAAGTATTACAATATAAATACCATGATACTAATATAAAGATAACATTATTTAACGCATACTTCAATATAAAGTATAAAGTTAACAAAAACACATAGACAACATACCCTCTGTCTGCAGGTGATGACGCATCTGGAATTATCAATATTTAATTATTTTAAATCATTTCAGAACCAACAATCAAAATGTGAACAAAAGATGAGGATTATAGAATACAGATTAAACAAGACTTAAAGTTTAGTCACAGTTTCCTAACTCATTCCTCGTCACACTATTAGTTGGCAAACAAGCTAATTTGTGCTTACAGCCCTATAAGTTGATATCTGCATTGAGCAAGGCATTGTATAAAACATATTAATAAGTTAATATAAGCCTATTTTTATGTATCTGGGTGCCAAGAGTATTAGGGTTCCTAAAAGGGAGGTCACAAACCATGAAAAATAAGAAAGGCTTATAAAGACACTTAATGTAAAGTTGTGGGTATTGTCAAAAGGAAAGTATCTGACCTTGTTTTTTATTTCTTTGTTTCTTTAAACAATAAACCACAAGAATGATGATCAAGATACAAGCCACCACCCCACCAACTGCAGCTCCGATTATAACACCCAAGTTATCTGGTGGTGGGATGGGTGGTGGTGGTGTAGGTTGCACTTCATTTATCACTGATATATTGAAAGTAAAAGTATTTTCAAATATTCCATTGTTGATTCTCAATGTATAATTCCCACTATCATTGAATGATGGCTGCAATGAATAGAAACATTGAAGCTTGATTACAATTTGTTTTTAACAATTTCAAACCTGGTTTCGAGTAAAAACAAAACTTTGTGATGTTGATGTTTGCAGTTGATTATTTGCATCGTTCGTTACCATGGTTCCTAAATACAGAGTGGTTTATATTTTGTGAAGCAGAGGCTTATGGGAGACATACCATCCTTTGTTAAAGTGGGTGTATAAGTAGTTGGGTTAAGTGAGAATGTGATGGTACATGATCTTGGACCAGGTGGGGCAATATACCATGTACATATGTTACTGTGGCTGGTTGTACCATCATTCACTGCAAATCCTTCGGCTGCATCTGGAGATGTAAATATAAATTTATTACTTGGTGTTAATGAAATATTAATGTTAATATTTAATGTATTGCCTAGTTCAAATCAGACTGAATTAAACACTTGATTGTGGTTTTTATATTTATTGAATAAATAACCAAGAGAACACATACAAGTTCCAATAGTTAGCCACCATTATAAATAACACACCAAAATTAAACTGTTAATCAGTTAGAACTGAAGCAAATGTTGTGAATTGATAGCATTGCGTATCTCGCATAATTTCAATATAAAGTCATGAAGAATGAAATGTATAATGAATATGAGTTAAATACAGTTTGTTATTATAAGCATTCAGCAACACATCAAATTGCAAACATTTATTTCACAAAAGTTGATTATTCTATAAAGCTTATTATCCTGTAGAAATCAAAAATAAAGATTATATTCTATTTACAAATCCAATGATATAACATCGTTTTCTGTTACAGGCACTACATAATACACTAGCAGAATTGAAAAAAGTCCCTGTTTCAGAACCACATATTTTTTGTGTAACTAAACATACATAAGGAGTCAAACTATTCTGACAGTAATTAACAGGAGTATTTTTTTGTTACTCATATAAAGTATTTCTATTACTTAAAATAAAACTTATCCGATCCTATTAATTGTATATGGTTGGCCAAGCACAATTTAATGATAATTGCA
>NW_004190736.1:0-8662 GCF_000224145.3 Ciona intestinalis
ACAAGTGTATCTACATCATAATAGCATAGCACAATTTAAAGTATAATAAACCACTTTAACGTCAAACTGTGTTCTACAGAAGCCGTACAGGAAAAACTCGCCGACGACTTTAACCCAAGGAGTTAAGATTGAATTAATTAACCGACAAAATAAATAAACGGACATTTTGCTTACTTGCTTTGATTTGTTGCTAACTTGAAAAAACACCAATCGTGGCTATATGCGCAAGGGACCCACAGTTGATTTGAGAATAAGACCAGCAGAGTTGGCCGATTACCCCAACATTGTATATGAACATTCTATTCTATATGAGTGAGGTCCTACAGTGAGGCATGCCATGGGACCTGTGATTTGTATAGAGTTTAGTCATTACGCCTTTGGGTAGCATTATATAAACACACTCTTTAGCCAACAGGTCTTTGAAATGCATATACAATATGGTTATTCTGCAAAACAATTAGACAGGAAACAATCTTATGCACAGCTGCTTGTACTGTAATGTTCCTAGTAGGGTGATTGCGCAACAATATGTCTGCTCAACAACGCTTTGTTTGTTCAAATGCGAGCTTCACTGTAGTATATAAGGGTGGGGAAAGATGGGACACCCATAGCACATAACATCTAAATATCCTGATCGTGTTTTGAACAATTAACAACGGTCTATGGAAGTCGCGTGGATACGGTTTTTATATTTTTTTTGCATATTCTTTGTTTATTACCAAATGGGACAAGAAAATAAAATAAAAATATGTCTCATCTTCCCCCACCCTACTATATATACGCAACTTAAAAAAAGAACAAAAAAATTCACTTGTACTGACGTATGTAAGTATCAATTATAACAAGTTTCAAATATAACCCAGACACCGCATGTCATGCCCCTGACGCCTCCGGTCTTTACTTTTGGTAAACCTCGTGAGTATCAGTGACGTCACCAAATATTTTACGTCACAGCACATCGTGTGATACTCCACGTTTATAAGTGCTATGACAAGCAGTGCGGGTACGGTTTATTATAAACTGTGCGTGCGAAGTAGCAGCGGTTGTGACATAATGTGTATAAGAGAGTTTGTATTGAGTTGTGAACGCCAAGTTAGGAAGATCATACTGTGGGGTAAGATGGGTACCGTAGGAGAATGGACCATCTTACCCCCAACTTGCTATATATAGTTAGCATGCTTTGTGACATTAGTGTTAAAGTTAAACAGACAAAAGCCAATTATCTGAAAATCTGAAGTAGGCTATATTTTTATAACAGTGTGTTGTTAATCTCAGGGTGTGTAGAGTTTTGGGTTTTAAATTGTAAGTTTGATATAAAATGGCATGTCCTTATCTATCTGGGAAGAAATCGAAAAGGTAACAAATATTGAGGCGACAATGTATACAGCATCCGGCGTGGTGGCATAGTCATAGTGGTTAGCGCGCCTGCCTGTAACCCATAGGTAATAGGTTCTAGGCTCGTCGCTGCTACCATTGTGGGCTGGCACGAGGTGTTAAACCCGTGTTATAACGACTATCGTTGCCCAGCCACGCGAGGATAAAGTAAGTTACATTTTCATGTATGCCTAGTACACCATGTTTGCAGCGTGTACGTAAGTCCATGGTAGATCCATTACTAATAGGGCTACCTATTTATTACATTAGTACAGGCGTTATTGCAATGTCCATTTAATACACCATGGCCTATATATAACTCTTATTAAACACAGGCGGCATTCAGAGCCCGTACTTTTCGACGAAGGCGACTTCAACCTTTCATCGCAGGAGGGCAAAAACAAAATAACCGCCCCCAGCCAGCTAACGTATAACTCCTACCTACAAGTGAGTATATGGAACAATAAAGTTGATGTAAACGTGCTTTTAAATTAGGCTTAAAGAGCGTTACCAATTGTTAAAACATATAGTAGGGTGGGGAAATATGGGACACTATTTCATTCTATTTTCTCGTCCCATTTGAAAGTAAACAAAAAAATTTAAGAATTATAAAACCGCATCTTCGCGACTCCCATAGACCGTTGTTAATCGTTTAAAACACGATCAGGATGTTTGGATATTATGTGCTAACGGTGTCCATTTCTCCCCACCCTACTATAATTAGAAAGTATGGATGTTATGCGCTGAAGGTATTAATGTAATACCCCCATCTACCTTAGCACATAACATTTAAATATCCGGATCGTGTTTTAAACAATTAACAACGGTCTATGAGAGTCGTGAGGATACGATTTTATCATTGCTTGAAATCTTTAAAAATAAAATAAAAAGGTGTCCCATCTTCCCCCACCTTTCTATATAACTGGTGAAAGTCGAAGGCCCACAACATGGTCGCTGCCTTTACAATAGTATCACCTCATGTTCACTGTTGATATTTTAACACACAAACCCTTTCAACGTCACAGCTTCCACGTCTTCTCTCATCCCAGTATTTACAAAGTTCTGCTGGTGGGAAGATTCCTGTCCACGATGAACATCTGTTCATTGTAACACACCAAGGTTAGATAAGTGTTTAGTTTTATTAAGTTATAACATGGGTGTCAATCTATACATGTATGCTTGTTATAATTCAACAGTGAACATAAGGTGTATGAATACACCATGTGTGTCTGGTGTATAAGAAGACACCCATGTTATAACCCGACAGTGAGCATGAGGTGTATGAATACACCATGTGTGTCTGGTGTATAAGAAGACACCCATGTTATAACTCGACAGTGAGCATGAGGTGTATAAATACACCATGTGTGTCTGGTGTATAAGAAGACACCCATGTTATAACTCGACAGTGAGCATGAGGTGTATAAATACACCATGTGTGTCTGGTGTATAAGAAGACACCCATGTTATAACTCGACAGTCAGCATGAGGTGTATAAATACACCATGTGTGTCTGGTGTATAAGAAGACACCCATGTTATAACTCGACAGTCAGCATGAGGTGTATGAATACATCATGTGTGTCTGGTGTATAAGAAGACACTCATGTTATAACTCGACAGTAAGCATGAGGTGTATGAATACACCATATGTGTCTGGTGTATAAGAAGACACCCATGTTATAACTCGACAGTGAGCATGAGGTGTATGAATACACCATGTGTGCGTGGTGTATAAGAAGACACCCATGTTATAACTCGACAGTGAGCATGGGGTGTATGAATACACCATATGTGTCTGGTGTATAAAAAGACACCCATGTTATAACTCGACAGTGAGCATGAGGTATATGAACACACCATGTGTGTCTCATACGCATGCACACAGCGTATGAATAAAATATTCCATTTATTACAGCGATCGAATTATGGTTCAAACAAATTATTTACGAAGTTGATTCAATCCGACAAATATTCGCTGATTCATACTTGGAGGAACGCAACATGTTGCTTGTTATCTCAAGAATATCAAGAGTGTCAGACATTCTACAGGTAGCTACTATATTACTGTTGGAGAAGATGTGACACCTTCAGCACAGAATATCCAATTATCCTGATTGTTTGTAAGATTTGTGAGGATACGGTTTTATTTTTCTGGATGTTGTGTTTTAATTACGAAATGAGACGAGAAAAAGAATGAAAAGGTGTCCCATCTTCCCTCACCCTACTGTATAAACATTTTTATAATATGTTTTAGATTCTGAGCGATCACTTTTTGGTCCTCGAGACGATGACGCCTCAAGATTTTCTCGATTTCAGGTGAATATTCTAACATTATATATGGGGTCTTATGGCAAGGAACGCCATGGGAGCTTGAATTTCGATGCTAAGTGCATACCGCATACAACCACATTGAATAATCAGATAACTAAATTAAAAATATAACTGGACTCCATGTCCAGTCTACAAATATTTAACAACAAAAACAACTTTTGTTCGACGAAATAGGATGACAACAAAACGCACAATGTTGGGTTAAACTCGACAATAATGATCTTCCATTTGTGGGGTGTTTCCCAAATATTTTTTAGTAATTTTACAAAATAAAAAAAATAATATTCATTTCTGTTAAATCTAGGGCTGGATTTGTAAAACCAGAGCTTCAACAACTATAAGTTAATTCAGATAGCAAAGCAATTCAATTTATTGCAATCTAGGTTTAAATTGTCTAAAAATCACCGGAACGCCGTTACAGTACACTCCAAACATTTATTGAGCTTCTGGAAGTCTACAAATATTCTACTGTTTGTGGGCTGTCCAGTGTACACCACATATGTCGGATATTTAACGTTATATATACGTTTATATCAAACTATATATTACGCAAGTGTTAATATATATAGTAATGATAGCATTTTTAATAAAAGCAACTTTTACAGGCCATTCTTAATGAACGGATCCGGTTTCCAAAGTTTACAATTCCGGCTTATGGAAATAAAGCTAGGAATGCCAGAGGTATGACGTCATGATGACGTGTGTAAGAAGTGTGACGTGGCGATTACGATATTTTTACGATACGCGCTTAGTTTGTGCATTTACGCAAAAAAAATAACCAACGAGCTGGTACGTTGCATAGTATGGTGGGGGAGACGAGACACCTTTAGCACATAATATTCAAATATCCTGATCTTGTTTTAAACAATTTAAAACGGTTTATATGGGAGTCGTGAGAATCCGGGTTTATACTTTGAATGTTCTTTGTTTACTACCAAATTGGACTAGAAAATAGAATGATAAGGTGTACCAACTCCCCCCACCCTACTATATGGTATTAAACCATCGCATTTTTTCTAACTAGAATACTAGATCGAATTAGCCAATTATAATGTTAAGTTACAATAGACTCTGACACGTTTTAAAACAAGGGGATGCTATTGGTTGATTTTGGGGGCGTGTTGTAATGACAAACAATGAGCACTATGCGGCCATAAACACACATATCACGTGAATGTAACTGCTGCTGTTGGTTTAGTCTGTAGACAACATGTTAAATATATTGACTCACTAAATACGGTGTACGGTCTACACATTCTATGAATGAGGTCATAGAGAGGTCCCTCAGCGAGGCATGCCATGGGACCTGGGAT
This sequence comes from Ciona intestinalis, assembly GCF_000224145.3. NCBI lineage: Eukaryota > Metazoa > Chordata > Ascidiacea > Phlebobranchia > Cionidae > Ciona > Ciona intestinalis. Next base: position 5,021 of record NW_004190736.1, read on the forward strand.
TTAGACCAGAGTTGGCCCATTACCCCAATATTGTATATGCACATTCTATTCTATATGGGCGACGTCCCTCAGCCAGGTATGCCATGGAACCTACGATTTTGGCCAGAGTTGGACTGTTAACCCAACATTTAATTGTAGATTTTATGAGAAATCCGATGGGGTGCATGAAACCAAAACTGCGTGTTAGAATTTTCATATTATCACATATTGAGATGGCTGTACATGGTATCCGGCATGCGAATTCGCCTGCGAAGTCGTATGCAAACCCATTACCGAGTTCCGCATGCGGCAGCGAAATCCGGACAAAACAGACGAACGAACGAATTCCGGATACTGTTTACAGCTACCTTAAGTAGGATTCTAATTATGTAGGTTTGGGAAAGATGCGACACCTTTTCGTTCTATTTGCTAGTAAACAAAGAACATTCAAAGAATTATAAAACCGTAACCTCACGACATCCATAGACCGTTGTTAATTGTTTAGAATACGATAAGGATATTTGGATATTAGGTACTAAAGGTGTCCCATCTTTTTTTAAGGTGTCCCATCCCCACAGTATTCTTTATAACGAAATAATCTTTAAGATCCTTAAGGCGAGAAATTTTTATTATTTTAATTCTGTGCAGGACCTGAGAGTGCAGTACAACAAGCAACATTATTTGGAAGTTTTCTTTGGCCACGAGAAAGAAACTTTAAAAACGGCGCTTGGGCAAGAAAGTCTATTTTCTTTGGTTAACGCTTGGTTGGAACGAACGCCCGGCTTGGAGGGAAATGGTTTTGATTTCTTTAACAAATTCAGATGTAGTGTACAAGCAATGCATGGCGAGTTCGAGGCGTTTGGAGAAGTACGTTTGTTTGTATTGGAAATTTGCATGGGGGAAATATTAGGGATAAGATTTACACGACGACGGCGTTTTGACCCGGGTGTTTTATATGATAAAGAGCCAATATACGGCTTTGGCCGATTTCGCTAGTTCAGTTATCCAGATTCGTTTGCTAGTTGAAATTTAAACCGGAAGTTAAACGTAAATGAATGGCAACTTATGCGCTGCGGTAAGCCCTTTTAGTCCAGATAAAAATATTCATAGAAACACGTATTTCTGACGTTGTAGGAGATAGAAGACGAAGAAGAAAAGCAAGAACACCAGCTTGAACATTCAAGAGGGGTCGAAACATTTAATTCGATTTTCGACAAAAATAAACACGACGAATTGGTTGCTAGGGGCGACCGAAGATTTTCCCATAAAGCACTGCAGGTAAAATAAAGCGGAAATGTCGTAATTATTTAAATACCACGAAATTCGGTTTATGTCAGTTTGAAATCTTTCACTACAACTACAAGTAACGTAACGCAGTAATTGCTGCGTTACTACACGCATGAATCTCGGTCCTAACATTGCCTTTTACAAATTAATATCTTTAGGACAAAGTCATGCTAATACACATTACATTACCAAAGCTACTACCTTAGTTTAAAGTAAATATAGTCTATCTAACCGCTGTGGCGGGGCAATGACAGTCGTTATAACACGGGTGTTCTGTTCTCATGCACCTCGTGCCCGCTTACAAGTTCATGTAACCTTGTGGTATGAAGTAACAACAACATACGTTAACAGGGCGCACTCATGATCTACTTGTACAGAGACGAGCCACGTTTCCATCTCCCGTTTCAGCTGCTGCAAGTACTAATGAATATCGACTCCCATCTCACAAAGTTTAGATGTAAATATACCAAGTTATTATGTACTAATAAAACCAACTATTTTAATATGGTTTTCCATGTAATGTTTGTGACACTGCAATAGCTTCAGCAACTCGACTGTGGGCCTGGGAGTGGAAACCATAGATAAGTCACTCAAGTTCCCACCCATGAGAATATAAATGACCAAACCAACCAAAAGTCATGTCTGCTTATTCACACACTGCAATAGCTTCGGCAACTCGACTTTGGGCATGGGAGTGGCAACCATGGATAAGTCACTCAAGTTCCCACCCATGAGAATATAAATGACCAAACCAACCAAAAGTCATGTCTGCTTATTCACACACTGCAATAGCTTCAGCAACTTATTTTGGGCATGGGAGTGGCAACCATGGATAAGTCACTCAAGTTCCCACCCATGAGAATATAAATGACCAAACCAACCAAAAGTCATGTCTGCTTATTCACACACTGCAATAGCTTCAGCAACTTATTTGTGGGCATGGGAGTGGCAACCATGGATAAGTCATTCAAGTTCCCACCCACGAGGATATAAATGACCAAACCAACCAAAAGTCATGTCTGCTTATTCACACACTGCAATAGCTTCGGCAACTCATTTGTAGACATGGAAGTTGCAACCATGTAATACTCCCGATTCATAACCTCACTGATGAATTAACAGACAGCCAAACTTGCATGGTGCAGAGAATGATTGGAAGAAAGTTTGGAACTGGAGGTTCATCTGGTTATCTATATCTGAGATCAACTTGCAGGTTGGAGTTGTATTGGTATGATTAGGACTGGTCACTAATGGGTTATCCAAAATGTCAGCCGCACCTAAAAAAGTCCCTAAAAATTATTCACCCACAAAGTTACATACTGGTAACTCGTAAGCTGCCACGAGGTGTATGAAACAGAACACCTGTGTTATAATGAAAGCTGTTGCCCCGCCATTGAGGCTGAATAAATCAATGATCACTAATTTTCTCTCTTTTTAGTGACAGATACAAAATCTTCTTGGATTTGATGAACCTTTCATCCTTTCTCGTTCCAAGAGACAGAATCCCTCCTTTGAACCAGAAGACAAGACGCTCTCTCTCCATCCAAGATATCTATGCTCCGGAGGTTATGAGGAGAGTAGCTGAAGACCAAGAAACAGATTCAGGATTGGCATCAAGCTTGTGCAAAACCATGAGAAGGATTTCCTTCAGTTCTCATGGAAGTATTGACGAAAAATTGGAGTCTTATAGAAAGTCAGGGAAACCAGAGAGTATGGTGTGAATGTGGTTGTGTGAGGGTATGGGAGTGCTTATGCGCAAAGTGGGCAACTGAATATACTTTAGTGGATCTATTTTAACCAGTGGTTCATAACCATTTTTTATAACACATAAACAACTGATAAATTTAAAAATGTTGGGTTATTATTTTTCACACATAAATATACAACTTTGTTGGGCCTGTGCCTTTAGCATTAAAGTTTAAGAAACAAACCCAGAACCGCTGGTTAAAATATAATGTACATGGTCATTGCCACAACCTTTTAACTGCCAGAGTAAATTTATGTAAGTTTGTTGTGCTTGATGTGGGTGTTGTTTACTGACTGAACAATGAGTTAGTTTGATGATATACTGTGTTGCTTTGCAATCATACAAACTGATTATGGTGTTTCAAGTACATGAGGTATATCTGTGCAATACAAGGGTATTTTAAATGGATTGTTTATACTAGAAATAATAACAGGAACAGGTTATAGAATTGAAAGTGCTATTCTATACGGGTAAAGCCCTACAGACCTACATGCCATGGAACCTGGGATTAGGAATTAGGCCAAAGTTTGCCCATTAACATTACAAATGTACATTCTGTGCATTGTAAACATAACAACCAATGCGACAAAACTATTTTGAAGGATTGTGAGTCTAAGTCTAACTAACTG
>NW_004190737.1:0-8620 GCF_000224145.3 Ciona intestinalis
AGATGGGTTGAGCATTGTTAGCAGTAAGAGTTCTAGTACAGCAGGTGGAGGCGGGCACCTGCACTGCACCTCAGGCGACAATGGTCATAGTTTGGAATTAATTTATATAATCGTTTTTATAAAATTTAGCCACGTCAAACCTATATAAAATTACAATTTCGAAATAAAACACACTAACTTGTGGGTTTGTTAGTTGTTCAACAGCTTCATGTAGGATGATACGATTTTGGAAGGAAAGTTTCTTCTCATTTAAACTTAACTCGTCCATAAAAACAAGATGGGGAAGAAGGGCTTGTGTCATTGAATCTGTCATCTTTACATGCATGAGATCTAATCTTTTAATCTAAATGTAAACGTTACAAACTACAAAATATTGCAGTTTTGCAATCATATATCGTTTATGTGACATTAAAGTATTCATTTTATAATTTAATTAATTGTGGGAATATTTTTTAAATTAAAGAATTATGGGTTCTTACTTTCCCAGGTGGAAGTTGTAAGATTTGCAGTACATCATCATATGGTCGGTGTCTATATGCTTTCCAACTTGCTGACCATTGATCACCAGTGCTGTTATTTACTGTCAAACCCTGAGTAGTTAGAGCAATTAGAATGGAACTTAGTCCAACATTAGAATTGGTAACATGTAGTCTCTTATGAATCTACAAAGGGGTTTTGAAATATCACCAATATCAAATCTTTTTTTATTTTTTACTTCCAAGCGAGAAGTAACAGTGACGTTAACAGTGTAAATATAGGAACGATAACTTGAAAACGGTGTCGTTGTGAATGAACAAGCTGGAATTTTAGAATAAGCTTAGAACTATCTGTACACTGATTACAAATTTGACTTCAGTTGTCCTTTAACACAACATGATTGAACCTTGAAATCAAAATATTTGTTACATACTATATAAACAGAAGACTCTAACGTTTGGGTTTATAGTCGAATAGGTACAAACATAAACCATTGTTTTAGTAGCAGTAGTATGGCAAGAATACAATCTTGCAGATTGAATAGAACTGGACTTAGTTATTACTTTATTTTAAGTAAAAATTAATAAACGCAACAGATGATACGTATTTTAGACAACTCTTTACTACAGTAAGTTTCTAAACTTTTGAGATTTAAAAAAAAATTCAAAACACCAACTTGTGGGTTTGTTAGTCGTTCAACAGCTTCATGTAGGATGATACGACTTTGTGCAGAAAGTTCCTTCTCATTCAAGTAAAGCTCATCCATCACATTAAGATGAGGAAGAAGGGCTTGTGTCATTGAATTTGTCATCTCAACATTTGTTGCATCCAACACACGGATCTAAAGTTTACATTAAAAGTTAAAGTCTTCAAGGATTTAATAATTTTAATGTTTAATATTAAAGGGGCATATCAACGAAAATGATAATTTGTATACGAATAAAGATGTTTAAATGTGATCTAAATGTACATAAAGGTGACAAATGTGTAAACATAAATATTCCAATTCATTCATGGTTCTTACTTTTCCAGGTGAAAGTTGTAAGATTTGCATTACATCATTATCTGGTTGATCATAAGAAAATTTCCAATACTTTGACCATCGATCACCATTGATGTCGTTCACTGTCAAACCCTAACATTGTAAAGGCAAATATTACTTACATAAAACTGAGTATATTGAACACCTTTAGTGCAAAGGAAATATAGCTGCTTTGTTTTTGTGCCATATAAATGTCACAGATATATACATTATTCTCATAACATTACTGTAATGGTACTAGTACATTCCATCTTCGAAATACAAAACACTAACTTTGGGATTTGCTAGTTGTTTAACAGCTTCATGCAAGACGATCAGATTTTCCACGGAAAGTTTTCTCTCATCCAAGTCAAGCTTATCCATCACATCGAGATGAGGAAGAAGGGCTTGTGTCATTGAATCTGTCATCTTTACATCTTCGATATTTAGTTTTTTGATCTGAAATGGCACTAATTATTTTATAAAATAGGATTCATAATCTCGCTAGGCGATTTAAATAAATTCCAGTTAAAACAAGTAATTTGTGCTCAATAGAGTATCTGTGTTTCATGGTTCTTACCTTGCCAAGTGGAAATTGCAAGATTTGCATTACATCATCATCTGGTTGATATTCATATTCTTCATATAAAGCCTTTATTTGATCACCATAGATGTATTTCATTGTCAAACCCTAAACAAATATAAGCAATTAATGCTGATGTATTAAAATTTGAAAAACACAGATATAAATTGCAACAGCTTATTCCATGTTGTATAAAAACGCCTTAATAAACACTTCTGTATTTAGCACTGGTTAGGTGGTAAACTTAAATAAAAACATTTATGTTTTACAATAATTTTATTGCCCTTTTCATTACAACCTTCACTGTTATTTTCTCTTTCGATTTCCAACACCTCCAATCCTTCGACCATTGATCACCATTGATGTCATTAACTCTCAAATCCTAAATTGAAGCAATTAAAGCTATGGAGTAAAAGACCTCAAGAGAATGCACATTCTGAACTTGTAACATTGAAATGCAAAAATAAACACACTAACTTTTGGGTTTGTTAGTCGTTCAACAGCTTCATGTAAGATGATACGATTTTGTAGAGAAAGTTTTTCCTCATCCAAGTCAAGCTTATCCATCACATCAAGATGAGGGAGAAGGGCTTGTGTCGTTGAATCCTGCATTCTTGATAAGTGGATATCTAATGTTTTGATCTAATGGAAATATTAAGTAAATAAAAAAATGTTTTAATAACTGTTTTAACTTTCTTTTAATAAACAGTCCTTTTGAAGCAAATGATTGTTTTTTTATGTTTCTTACTTTACTAGGTGGAAGTCGTAAAATTTGCATTACATCATCATCTGTTTGATACCTATTCACTTGCCAATACTTTGACCAATGATCACCGTTGATGTTATTCACTGCCAAACCCTAAATAGTTAACAATAGATTAATGTTTTCAACCGCACAGCAGTTAAAGTGCTAACCAAATGTTTTGTGTTTCTTCTACGAAACCTTACGAACACAAACATAGTTCGGCCATGCGAGGATACAGCAAGTTACATTTATTCATGTTGCAGCAGTAGAAGGGTAAATTTTTGTAATTTTTTAAAGTAAAAATGGCAATGTTAATTATTACTTTATGTTTAAGGTAACCCACTAACTTTTGGGTTTCTTAGTCTTTGAACAGCTTCATGTAAGATGAGAAGATTTTGCATAGAAAGTCTATTCTCATCCAAGTCAAGCTTATCCATCACATCAAGATGAGGAAGAAGGGCTTGTGTGAACGAGTCTGTTATCTTTACAGCCTTTATATCTAACACTTTGATCTGAAATAGCAACATTGTGTTACAATACATAAAAACTGGGATTCTTTAAAGCCTTTATATGAAAGAACAAATTTGAAACTTCAAGGACGACTTGGTATTTCTGTTATCTATGGGTATAAAAGTAGATTTAAAATAATATCCAAATTTGAATGCATCGCTCTTGTTAAACAGTAAAAAACAACTATGGCAAAAATCAAAAAATAAAGTGTTACTGTTAACCACTTTACCAACCTTTGCCTGACTTCCATGTATTCCTCTAAGAAATGATTCCCCTGCTGACCCATCTGTTTCAGAAATATTGACAATGAGAGAATGAGGAGTTGTGAATGTGTTCAAAGCAAAAACAACATCAGAAACTTCTGTAAGAAACCTAGGAACTGAAATATGTATAACCTTAGGCATACTCTCTTCAAATCTTTTGAATATTTCTGCATCGTTTGCTTCATGGATCCAACCTGCGTATCTGACCATATCTTTGATTTGGTGGCTGAAATAATTTTTGTGAGTCTTAATTTGACGTGGAATTAAAGACATGAGAATCTCCTTTTTCTCCTTATAATCTTTAATCATCAAAGCTGGGAAAATGACTTTTAGATCTTTGCATGAAGTGGAGTTACAAATACCGAACATAAATCGAGTCACGACTTCCCAATGTGGATCTTCGAAAGTCTTCATACATCTGCGGAAATCTTCTTGTGGTATGAACAGCATTAGATGCACTGCTGCGAAAATCTCTTGCCAGATAAGATGGATGAAGTAACTTCGTTTCTTTCCTTCCAAGATTCTCATTTTTAAATGATGGGACTTTTCAACATAGGTGTGCAGAAATATATCAACAGTTTGTTCGTTGATTCCCACTTCTTCAAAGTCGGCTTGCTGAAACACCAACTTTCTTTCGGTGAGCCCTTTGTATGCAAGGTGAGCAAGTTTTACCAGTTCTTGCCCAATTTCCCGTTCTGACATGCTTGTTCTTACATGATCTGAAGCTTTGTAGTTAGTGAGAGTAAAGAGGAACACCTGAGTCATTGAGTTGATCTCACGACCGGATGACACACTTGAATGGAGACAAGCTACAATGTGAATACAATGGATTGGTACATAGCAAAGGGCATCTAAGTTTGGACGCTCTGCCAATAGTTTATCCACAGTTTCAAGATTGGCTTTACCACAGATCTGTTTAGTAAGATCCTTCTTTGCAGGTTTATCCATACCTTGCACCTCAGAAACCAAACCTTGTCGATAATCAGGGTGAAGCTCGTAAAACTGACCTGGTCTTGATGTGATAACTTTTACAGCGTTAGGTAGAAGATTGCCCATCAACAAATTCTTGACAAAAACCTCTGGTACTTGCTTGCTATTCAGTTGACAAATATGGACCCTTTTGTTGGCTTGAGTTATATTTAGTTCATCCAACCCATCAATCAACAGAACAACATTTGAACTGTTGTACAGAAATTGAAGCAAAGCTTTGTTCTCTTTATTAGAACGATTCCACTCACTCAAGTTGTCATGTAGAAGGAATTGCAACAGGGTAATTTTTTCATCAGGGTTAAAGTTCTTCAGTGAGATTGGAAACACAAACTGTGTATCTGGTTTCATTGTTTTATCTTCAACAATACATTTGGCAATCATCTTTGTAAGCGTGCTTTTGCCAATCCCAGGTAGTCCAATCACAGAAACAATATTACCGAATTTTTTAATATACTCTGACTCGGCTTCCCGATTCTTGCATTTGTACTTTGCTTCCTTCTGTGCAACTTGTTCAGCCTTCTTAAACAAATCTTCAATCCGAATGGAACCTTGTGGTATGTACATTTGATGCAGTTTTTGTCGTTGATTTTTATGTTGCTCCCATTCATTATCTGCTATTTGGCGAGCTGCAGCCAATTGAAGAGGTACAGGCTCAATGGAACAGCCTGGAACTAAAACACCCGGTGGCAAGATGACTTCTCCGTAGAATTGAAGAATTTTTTTTCGCATTATCTGTTCAAGTTTTCCAGCTAAAGGTATAAAATAAAAAGTTGTGGCTTAAAAGTATGTTATATAATTCTTATTAACTGTTATGGTGTAAGGGTTATAATTCCTATATTATCAGGTTTGTGAAAATTGTACATTGGTGTGAATTCAATTTAATTAATAAAAGAGCAGCACGTGTTTATTGATCGTGTAATCTTTCAGGTTCGAACTGTCATTATCGATATCAGGTAAGTTGGTAACTAGCATTTTTTAATATATTAGGCAATTACTAGAACTGTGATGATATACTTTCGTTTTTGAAAGTTTGAAATCCTGTGCAACCACCTTATTTTAATACAGTGTATTGCTTGTTAACTTTTTAAATGAACACCTCATTTTTAGAAATATTTTAAACCTAAACATTTGAAAATTAATTTTACTCTTAGTGACTTTTATAGATGTTTGAATAGATTTCATTTAAAAACTAAGTTTTAAATATTTATACCAAGTGTATAAGCATGGGAAGTCTGTGGTCCTTGTTGGCGGTGAATGTGCTGACGATGCTGTTGTGCTGGGTTAAGTACATGGAATGGTATTTGTTGCCTGTTTGTAGATTGTGACTGCAGAATTTGCATCGTTTGTTGGTGGTGGTAGTGATGCACATGTTGTGTAAGATGGAGTTTGTTTTGTGTTTGCTGGTGAAAATGTTGTGTTTGCTGGTAAAGATGAACATCCTCTGGGTTGTTTATCGTCACAGGTTGTTGATCATTTGTTGCATTACAACTTGATGTCACATCACTTCCTTCCTGTAAAGTTTACAACTGATTAACTTAGCATTGGTTCAAAGCTTGAAACTATTTACAATTACTGGACGTTAACACAAAACAGTGCTACTTGGTTTCTTAGTTAAATACTAGCAAGGTATAAAAAATCTTTTTTTTAGCCCCATGGCACAGTGGTTAGCCCATCTGCCTCTAACCTATAGGCCATGGGTTATAGGACTGCCAATTTCCTACGACGTGAGGATAAACCAGTTACATTCATTTATATTCAAATATTAGTATGTTTAGACCAGGGGTTCCCAAACCGCGGCCCGTGGGCCATCTGCGGCCCGCAGGAGCAAAATAAATGGCCTTCAGAGGACTTTAAAATTACCGATTGCATACGTTTACAAATGAGCATATTACTTTAAAAAATCGTGGAAAATGTTTTATTAATTTCTGTAATAATTTGCATTGTCTTTGTTACGTCACAAAAATAGTTATGACTGTCACAGCATCAGCCAACCTACCACGCTTATAGGGGTTATACCGCGGCATGATTCAACAAAAAAAACTGTGAAACTTTGTCTTATACTTCACAAGTACGTAGTTTAATCTGTTCTAGAAGCCATGTTTACCACGAGCATATGTGTCGAACTTCCTGACCTAACTAGCAGTATTCGTTATAACTAAATTTTGGGCAATACAACTCGCGTCGCCAATATAGCAAGGAAAACCTTGCCCGACGCCTAATTATGATTTCACATATTGGCCCGCGATTAGTCCGGCGCCGTGGCTCAGTGGTTTAGGCGTCTGCATCGAGAACCGGAGGGCCCCGGTTCAATGCTCGACGGCGGTACTAACACTGATCGGCGTATGTGTCCTTGGGCAAGACACTTAACGGACATTGCTCCAACCCAGCGGTCACTTATAGGTTGTCCAAATTACAGTCATACACAGGAAAAAACAAACAATTACCCACAAAGTTGCATATATGTGGTGACTCGCTGCCCAGACGAGGATAAACCTTCTGTGGAAGTGTGTCCGGTTGTGGCGTTGTGAGTACGAGTGTAGTTCTCGAATGATGTTCGCGAATCATGTGAGAACGAGTTCGCAGAAATAGTCCGCAGATGGAGTCCTATATATACGGGTCAAGAATCGGGACAAAAAATGGGACTTGGTCGGAACACCGGAACATGATAACAAGAACTTCACTACCGCGAGCACGTCACTTCCGGACGTACAAGGGTGTTGGGGTAATGGGCCAAGTCTGGCCTAAATCTCAGGTCCTCACAGACCTCACCCATACATAATAGAATAGAATTGGCCCGCGATAAAATAAGTTTGGGAACCCCTGGTTTAGACTACCAAGCTAAATGCAGCCCTTATGGTATTTTTCTAGCTGTACATGGCATAATAGATTTGTACCAGCAATGCATGAGCATTGTAATTTACCTGATGAAAAATAGCATGTGTCGACACATCTTGTAAAGAAACAGTAGGTTGAGGTTCACTTATTGAAGGATGGCTGGTGTCATCGTTGCTTGATGTAGGAGCTTCATGAGGGCTTCCCACTACCTAATAAGGTTTGTATATATTAAGTACCTTATTGCTAAATTTGTTTTCCTTTTGCCCCCCACAAAAAATAGGTTCGTCTCCCATTTTGCCCCACGTTGTAGTTTGCAGGTAATTATTGCCACATTTTGAAAGGTTTTAAATAATTGAATAATTTATATCTCAAGGTAGCGAATGTCCCATCGCTCCCCATCACGCCCCTTCACGACTCGTTGTCACCGGATGGTAATATGTCTGTTGTATAAAAATACACCCATGTTATAACTTGACAGTGAGTATGAGGTGTATGAATACACCATGTGTGTCTGTTGTATAAGAAGACACCCATGTTATAACTTGACAGTGAGCATGAGGTGTGTGAATACACCATGTGTGTCTGGTGTATAAGAAGACACCCATGTTATAACTCGACAGTGGGCATGAGGTGTCGTGTATGAATACACCATGTGTGTCTGGTGTATGAGAAGACACCCATGTTATAACTCGACAGTGAGCATGAGGTGTATGAATACACCATGTGTGTCTGTTGTATAAGAAGACACCCATGTTATAACTTGACAGTGAGCATGAGGTGTGTGAATACACCATGTGTGTCTGGTGTATAAGAAGACACCCATGTTATAACTCGACAGTGGGCATGAGGTGTCGTGTATGAATACACCATGTGTGTCTGGTGTATGAGAAGACACCCATGTTATAACTCGACAGTGAGCATGAGGTGTATGAATACACCATGTGTGTCTGGTGTATGAGAAGACACCCATGTTATAACTTGACAGTGAGCATGAGGTGTATGAATACACCATGTGTGTCTGGTGTATAAGAAGACACCCATGTTATAACTCGACAGTGGGCATGAGGTGTCGTGTATGAATACACCATTTGTGTCTGGTGTATGAGAAGACACCCATGTTATAACTCGACAGTGAGCATGAGGTGTATGAATACACCATGTGTGTCTGGTGTATGAGAAGACACCCATGTTATAAC
>NW_004190738.1:0-8649 GCF_000224145.3 Ciona intestinalis
CATCCTACTATATTTGTTCTTTATGGTTGGGTTATTCATATTTTAACGAAACACAATTAATGTAAACTTTACCCCTTGGGAATTTAGTTTCCTAAGTTGAGAAGTTTTGTAATTTATCCACAGACTGATGCTTGGATCTCTGGTGATTCGTGGAGAGGAAGTAGATACGAGACGTACACCGGATTGTTGCTTGGCATCGTACCACCAAGTTCAACCGGCGACCACGGAATGTATAATTGGCTCACGACATCGGGTGCTTTGGGCGTTACACAATTATGTTCAACTAACCTAATGTAACTTAGTTAGCATAAGTTGGATGGTGAATGAATTAATATTTAAATGGGTGAATGTAACGTATGTACAAGCGTCGAATTAGTAGCGTGTATTTTCTCTTTGTTTAAATTTGACGCATTTTTCCGCAAGGTTTAATCACTCACGCCAACACATGTTTATAACATTCGTTCACTCTGCGTCGCATTGTAACGGTAATAATAACATCTACGGTAAAAACGGTTAAATATAAAAATATAATAATAAAACAGTTTAAAAAAATAATTTATTTAAAAATAAAATGAATTTATGAGGTATATTCGGTCAAATGTTTAAAATATCTGTCAGCGTAAAATTGGTTATTTTCTATGAAGCAAACACACTTTTAATCCGAACAAGGTAAATGCATTTAATTATGATAATAATCGACGCAACAATTGCTTCTATGTTGCAACAATCTAATTGTTACTCAATCCCTATTATGACGCAATAACTCCGTGTAAATTGCTACTTTGTCGTAACAAACCACATGTTCATGTAACTCGTCGTAATATCGTAATTATAGTTTAGTGGGGTAAGATGAGACACTTTATAGCAGCCAAATCCCATATTTCCCGATCATGTTTGTTCATTTAACCAAATGATAAAAAGCAACATCTTACTTCAACCTATATTATATATTGATTTGCATCAATTGTAATAATGATACAACCGGTAAACCTGTTGCGCAATCAAAGCTAAAATCCAAAACCGCGCACACACACGTCGTATGATTGAAGTTACGATTCCTTTGTTTATAATTAGTAGCTTTTTTGAAACCATTGTTACTTAAATATATTTTTGTCTCCCTGGTACGTTGGCTTACTGCGAGGACACCAGCCTTATACGCGAAGTTAGATGGTTTTATATGTTTGGTAACAGTTTGTCCATCGCTAAGTAAGATTTAGTTATCGCAAAATGCTAATTCGACCCTTGCGTATATGTTCGTGGCAACGACAGTCGTTATAACACGGGTGTTCTGCTTCATACACCTCGTCCCCGCTTACAAGTAACGGCGTATGTAACTTTGTGGGCGATTTATTAATTTGTTTTATATATATCTGTTACGGTTATTAATTCCCCTCCATTGTGTTATGCGATATCTATGCTGTATCATTCCAAAATCACCATGCGTTACGGAACCGCCATTATCTCCATTTCCTTTGTTAACCGCAACGCTAAGTTTAACGTTGCTATTTTTAGCTCTGTGCAGTACAGCATTTCTTAAGTATTATTAATCCAGTTTAATCGCAGTGATTTAGCGTTGTACTTGTACCTATGTTCCATTATTAGTAGTGACAGTCTATTTTATATCACTTGAAACTGTACTAACGCTAATACTGTATTCTATTTGAATAAGGTGAAATCCGTGATCGTCGATTAGTTATTAGTTCCACTAGTTGCCTTAGTGAATTGGTAATTTGGTTGCATTTGGATTTGGTTTACCCGAATACGTACCTTTGCCGCTGTGTACCTTCTGAACTGTAAATACACTGTATATACACAACTCGGAGTGGTGAGACAGACTAAATTGCTGATTACGCATAACCGGTTCGATCCAAGCTAGTAGGTCACAGTCAGTGCCTACAAACCCGTACGGATTCTACATTGATTTCTGAGAATCACGACTTGCGTCGATTTCTAAGGTGACGGCTAACGTCAATTTGAGATACAACCTGTCGGTTATATGTACGCTACGAATAAGGAACTTGACAGTTGTGTTGTATGCTAATACTTCTGACTCGACAACCGGTGTCGGTTTCTGTAAGAACTTACGGTAGCTGAAGTAATGGCTTCTAATGTACCAGAGCCTTCCAATGCTGAAGGGATTTTATTGCAAGAGAAAGAAGCCTTTATCCAGCACNTAAAGAAGGAAAGAAAAAATGCTCTGCAGAAGTTGACCAGGAAAGAGACAGAACTAAAGAACCTGATGAGTGTGGACCCTGTTGACTGCAACGAGATTAGTAACCAAGTGGGTTCTTATCAAGAGATGCACGCTGTGTGCATGGGGCTATGTGACAAGCTCATACTTGAACTGGATACAGAACCTGCCAAGGGAAAAGCAGCAACGAAGAGAGAGGAACTCATTCACAGGAAGCAAGCTATAGATAATCAGCTAAGTGAATTATCGCTAGAGGGCCTCATATCGGGTAGAGCACCTTCGCTCCAACCATCTAGGCACACATCCTCTAGGTCCTCTAGAAAATCCCAGAGAGAGTCTGAAATTGCGAGGAGACAGGAGGACCTCGACAACCTAAAGAAAAGCGCTGAACTCGAGTTACGTAAAGTGGCGATTGAGAAAAAAGTCTTAGATGCGGAGATAGAGCTCAAGAAAGCAGAAAGGGATGCTGCCTCTGATGAGCTGAGCGAGACGTCTTCTCATTCGCGGGGAATACAGGATGCGCGTCACTTTGCAAGGGCGCCATCAAGCGCTTCACAGCATGTTTTGCTGAATCTTCCGCAGCCGAGTCACACAAGTGAGACGAGAGTGAAAGAGTATCTCACGGATCAGAGAAATCAAGCTGCACCAATTGAGCCGGTGGATGGATATCGACTGTCTGACCCGTTAATGGGGCCGGGGCTATCTCAACGACCACCACCAAGAAGCGGATTGCCGCCACCAGCACCGTGGCTAGGAAGAGCAATAGAAGAGGAGCACAGACCAGTTCAAGCTGGTTTCAGCCCTGACAATCCACCTGTGACGGGAAAGTCTGACCTTGATTCATTTTTCAGTGATCAAGTCCGGGTGGAATTGGCGAAGTTTGATGGAGATATATTAGAGTATTACACGTTCAAAGATGACTTCAAGGATCTTATTGAAACGAAGCCTGTGAGCTACTCTGTGAAGCTACAGTTTCTTTTCAACATGGTTACAGGTGTAAGCCTTGAAGACCATCAAGGGTAGTAAAGCCATTCGAGACCGTCAAAGGGCATACGAGGATGCGTGGACGCGGTTGGATAAAAAGTACGGTCAGAGGACCAACTTGGTTCGGACGTACTTAAGG
The DNA here is from genome assembly GCF_000224145.3 of Ciona intestinalis. Lineage (NCBI taxonomy): Eukaryota > Metazoa > Chordata > Ascidiacea > Phlebobranchia > Cionidae > Ciona > Ciona intestinalis. The sequence goes on from NW_004190738.1 coordinate 3,315, forward strand.
GAACTCACGCAAGGCCCAGTCATAGGAGCTACTGACACGGATAAGCTGTCTAATCTAGCCGACCAGATGCACGTATGCTACCATCATCTCATGGATTGGGGATATGAGCAAGACCTCAACAACGAGGATAACGTATACAAGATATATGCACGACTTCCCGATAGTGTGAAGGAAAGGTACCTGTACTATCCGGGGTCTGATTCCAAGTTTGTGCGATTGAAGAAAGCGGTGGAGATGGGAGCAGAGCTGTCTAGGGACAGATTCTATGGAGGCCGCTACAACAAGGATCTTTCTACAAAAAAAGTATCAAGGGACAAGCCTGTTACTCAGCGTCCAAGGTATTATACTAACGCCACACAACAAGGTAGAGACGAAACTAAGAGAGAGAGCAAGAATACAACAAAACCGTCATTCAGAGCAATGAGCTGTACTATGTGCGGGGAAGAACATAAGCTATATAGCTGCGATAAATTCAAGCAGAAGACTGTTTCGGAGCGAAATGATTTTGTTAAGGAGAAAAACCTTTGCTTCCGCTGCCTCGGTGTGGGACATTCTGCTTGGAGTTGCATGTCACGATGGAGATGCCGCGAATGTAAAGGGAAGCACCATTATCTTCTACACCTGGATAGAGAAATACAACAGACTGCTGTGACTAATGGAAGAGAAGACGCAGTCACTTGCCACAACAGACAAGAGGTAGTGGAGAAGAAGAGAGCAATTCGACGATTCAAAGTCGTCCCTGTCAAGGTATGGGGTAACAATGCTTCTAAGTTTGTACAGACCTACGCGTTTATGGATGATGGATCGGATACTAGCTTGTGTACAGCTAGCTTGCTGACAAGACTGGGACTCAAGGGAACCAGAGCGAGCGTGGATCTTTACACTACAAACTCAGTGAGTAACTTTGATCGATTGGTTGATTCTCTGCACATACAAGGCATTGAGGAGCCGGAATCATTTAATCTGGATGGGGTTCTGGTGTTGGACAACTTGCTGGATGTCAGTGACAGTATACCTACAGAGGAAGTTGCAAGTCTTTACCCGCATCTAAAGGATTTGAAATTCCCGAAGCTAAGTCATTCAAAGGTGGAGCTACTTCTTGGAAACAATGTGCATGAAGCATTCAGACTTAGCGAGCTGCGCTGTGGCAAAAGGGGAGAACCTGATGGGTTACATACAGCCTTGGGCTGGACAATCTTTGGTTCAGACTACCTCATGGATGGAGAGAGGGGTAGACAAAGCATGCATTTGCATTTTATGCACAAGCAGGAACCTGTGGACGACTCGTGTGAGCAGATGTTGGCCATTTTCTCTCAGGATTTTGCGGATATGGCGAAGCCACAGAAGACCGAACCATCAATTGAAGACAAGCGAGCAATGGCGACTATGGAGAAGTCTATAAAGAAGATAGATGGACATTATCAGATCGGATTACCGTGGAAGAGTAGCAACTCTGTGCTACCAAACAATCGCAAGATGGCGATGCGACGACTGCAATCCCTCAGGAGACGACTGACATCGGATCCGGAGCTGTTTGCCAAGTACAAGGGTAAGATTAGAGAGTATGTTGAAATGGGACATGCCAGACTTATACCTCCCAGTGAAAACAAGCTAACAGACATTACATGGTACGTACCGCACCATTGCACAGGACCCAAGTTCCGGGTGGTTTTCGACTGCGCTGCTAAGCTGGGTAAGGTTTCTCTCAACGATGAGCTGCTACAAGGACCTGACCTTACTAATAGCCTGGTGGGGGTGCTTTTGCGCTTCCGCCAAGGGAATATTGCTTTTGTTGCAGATATTAAGGGCATGTTTCACCAAGTCTTAGTGGAGCCGCGCGACCGGGATGCCCTTCGATTCCTGTGGTGGCCCGACGATGATCTCAATGTGGAACCAGTGGATCATCAGATGAACGTTCACATTTTCGGAGCTACGTCTTCGCCAAGCTGTGCGAGCTACGCCCTGCGGCAGACCGCAGAGGACAATCTGACTGGAGCTGACGAGACTGTGCTACAAACTGTAAGGCGCAATTTTTATGTTGATGATTTGTTAAAGTCATGTGATTCGGTCCAGGAGGCCGTACAGTTGATAAACCAGTTAAATCCATTGCTTGAGTCCGGAGGTTTTCACTTAACTAAGTATCTAAGTAACAATAATAGATGTTCTTGCATGTATCCCGACTACAGACCTTGCCTCCTCTGTTCTCAACATTGACCTACATGAGCTACCTACTGATCGTGCTCTTGGCGTGTACTGGAACACATCGCGTGACTGTTTCGAGGTTAAGGTGAGCATGCAGGCAAAGCCGCCGACCAGACGCGGAATGCTGTCTATGGTAAGTCAGATTTATGATCCATTAGGCTTTGCTCAACCATTCATACTGCCGGCAAGAAAGCTACTACAAGAAGCGTGTCATGGACACCTAGGATGGGACGAGGTTGTGACCGATGAACATAGGACGATGTGGGAGAACTGGTTACAATCCCTGCATGGACTGGAGGAGATCACTATCCCGAGAAGTTTCAAGCAACTGGGTGGCCAGGTACGACAGACTCAACTCCATGTTTTCTGTGATGCAAGCAAAATTGGTTATGGAGCCGTCGGCTACCTGAGGATGAAGAATGCAAGCAACGATGTGCACTGTTCATTTGTGATGGGGAAATCTAGAGTGGCACCCATCAAACCAGTTAGTGTACCGAGGCTGGAACTCACTGCAGCTGTTACTGCTGTTAAGCTATGCAACCTCATCAAAGACGAACTAGAGTACGATATACAAGAAGTGGTGTACTGGACCGATTCTACAACGGTGCTCCAGTATATTCTCAACACATCATCGAGGTTCCAGACGTTTGTGGCTAATCGTTTGGAACTGATTCACAATAACTCGAAGCCAAGCCAGTGGAGGCACGTGGACACCAAGCGAAACCCTGCCGACATTGCATCAAGAGGATTGATGCCCGATCAGGTCAATAAGGCTGACCTGTGGTTTAAAGGACCTCCATTTCTCGTGCAAGAAGAAGATAGCTGGCCGACCAGACCAATAATACTGCCACCGCTGCCTGAGGATCACCCAGAACTGAAGAAGGTAAAAGTTCATGCCATGGTGGAGCGGGAGTCTGGCCTACAGCGACTGTGTCAACGCTATTCATCGCTCATTAAGCTGCAACGAGCTACTGCATGGTTAATACGATTTAAGAAGTACTTACTGTGGAAATCGTCCAAGGATCGTGTACTCAAGACATCTGGATTCAGGGAGTGTGGAAATCTGACCTGTAAAGAATTGGAAGTTGCTCTAACGTCAATCGTGAGGATAGTGCAACAAGATGTGTTTTCAGCGGAGCTAAGAGTACTCCAAAGTAACTCCGACCCTGAATCTGGAACTTCTACTAGAAAACAATTGCGGAAGATACCTGCCATACAAGCTCTTCAGAAGCTGTGTCCGTTTGTCGTGGATGGAACTATGTACGTCGGTGGAAGACTACAGCGATCAGCCCTCTGTAGGGATGCGAAGCACCAGATGATTTTGCCCGCAAAACACCATGTTACGGATCTTATAATTGCAATGTACCATGAGAAGCATGGTCATAGTGGAACGCTACATGTTCTCTCAGCGACACGGGAGAAATTTTGGATACTGAGGGGCCAAGCCTCAGTTCGACGAGTTTTACAGGACTGCAGGAAGTGTCGTTTTTGGAACGCAAAGGTTGGGAAACAGATGATGGCACCTCTACCCCTCCCTAGAGTGACAGCAAGAAACCCTCCGTTTACTGCTGTTGGAGTGGACTACATGGGCCCCATATTGGTAAAACTGGGGCGGAGCCAAGTTAAGCGTTATGCTTGTGTATTTACGTGTTTAGCCACCAGGGCTATACACATTGAAGTGGCGCAATCATTAGATACGAGCGCATTTATTGATGCTTATCGACGTTTTATTAATCGCAGGATCGGAAACCCAAAACAGATCTTTAGTGACAACGGCACCAACTTCGTCGGTGCAGAGCGTGAACTCCGTGAGGGAATCTTACGGTGGAACAAGAGTCAGATTCACAAAGCGATGCAACCAGAGGTGGAATGGCACTTCAACCCCCCTGCTGCAAGCCACCAAGGTGGTGTGTGGGAACGTATGATACGGTCCGTTCGGAAGATCATACGCTTGCTTGTCGGGGACAAGATGCTCAACGACTTTGGTTTGCTTACCTTAATGACAGAAGTTGAACGTATATTAAATGACCGACCGCTCACGCCTGTGAGTGATGACCCTAAAGACTTACAGTCATTAACCCCAAGTATGCTGCTTACAGGTTCAGTGAGTGGCACCTTTTCTCCAGATGAGTTCGTGAAGGCAGATGGCTATCGAAAGTCCTGGCGACTTACTCAACTGCTTGCTGATCAATTCTGGGATCGCTGGCTCAAGGAGTATCTGCCACTGCTGCAACTTCGACAAAAGTGGTTGCAGAGAACCGACAGCTTTGCTGTCAATGACGTCGTCCTCATTAAGGACGAGAATGTCAAACGTGGACAATGGCCGAAAGGAATAATCGTGCGATGTTATCCGGATCGAGATGGGACGGTACGACGAGTGCGTGTACGAACTGCAACTGCAGTGATGGATCGAGACATTCGTAAACTGTGCTTACTAGAAGCACACCCATAGCCCATTCTAAAGCCCTTCTTATTCCTTTGAGAATTTTCAGTGTGTAGGCCTCATAAAGGAACACACAGCTTCCTTCCTTTCTTGCATGATCCTCCATTTAGTGTGTGCCTATTGTACGTACTTGCCATTTTTATACCAGTATTTGTAATTTCCAAGTGAAACGTTTCTGTAATGAACAACGGTGCATTCTGTACTACTAGAGTACCTCAACTGTGTTAGCCTTTTATAGTTTTGATACTACCTTTACTGCCAAATTGTGTTTGCCATAGAAACAATAATGAGCCTCGAGTACAGTAGCCTTCCTTGTGTATAGTATTACCTGTGAAATGTGTTATTAGTGCTTACGCCTGTATATTGCAGTCACCTTTGCTGTGTAGCTCACATCTTCACGTACTATGGTTTAGATTCATTGTATTTCTTCAAATTGTGCTGCCTCTAGTGTTGTGATTTAATAACCTTTGTTTAAATGACCTCGTTACCCACTTCAGTCATTGGGGCCGGTATGTTACGGTTATTAATTCCCCTCCATTGTGTTATGCGATATCTATGCTGTATCATTCCAAAATCACCATGCGTTACGGAACCGCCATTATCTCCATTTCCTTTGTTAACCGCAACGCTAAGTTTAACGTTGCTATTTTTAGCTCTGTGCAGTACAGCATTTCTTAAGTATTATTAATC
>NW_004190739.1:0-5781 GCF_000224145.3 Ciona intestinalis
AACCCATGCACAGTTGCCGAGTACTCATGCTTTACTGCCTCCGTGTGGAACAAACTTATCGGAACTCCAACGCAAGTTAGGTCTGTGATGTCATAATCATATTATTAGAACATTACGATATAAAATAAAGATCAAGTGACGTCGATATTCATACGCTGCATGTGAGTTTTTATGGTTATTATGTTTTGCACAATAAACATAAAAACCAAACATAAAATACACGATAACTTAAACAAGATTACAACATAGAAACAATATACTTTCAACATAGAAACAATATACTTACAACATAGAAACAATATACCTTCAACATAGAAACAATATACTCACGACACTTAGGTATCGGGCACGTAAGTCTTGCAGTTGAAGCTTCATCAATATAACACCACGGCCCATGGATTGAACTAATGATAATATTAACTTTATTATAACTTTATTTTAACTTTATTTTAATTTAACTTTATTTTAATTTAACTTTATTTTAATTTAACTTTATTTTAATTTAACTTTATTTGTCTCTTCAATTACAGTAGCGAAGATTAAAGAATAATTAAACCAAAAGTGAATTTTATAGCAATAAAATGACAAGTGTTACGACTACAGTTAAAACATATTTATATTGAAAAAAATAAGCGCGGTCGCACACCAAGCAGACAAACAACAAGCCATTTATGTTAAAGTTAAATTTCCAATAAAAACAAAAGTTTGCGCAAAGACACGACACGTACATTGGTAGTCAGGTTTAAAGACGATCGACCCAAATATTGGAGTGCGATGGAAACATATTTTGTATAAAAATGTGTGTGTGTAATAGACACAACATTAACCAAGCAACAGTTGTTATCCCCCCCATTGTTACAAGTGAATACACCATTGTTACAGGTGAATACACCATTGTTACAAGTGAATACACCATTGTTACAAGTGAATACACCATTGTTACAAGTGAATACACCATTGTTACAAGTGAATACACCATTGTTACAAGTGAATACACCATTGTTACAAGTGAATACACCATTGTTACAAGTGAATACACCATTGTTACAAGTGAATACACCATTGTTACAAGTGAATACACCATTGTTACAAGTGAATACACCATTGTTACAAGTGAATACACCATTGTTACAAGTGAATACACCATTGTTACACCACAACCCACCTTGTAGGGTTCCGACAATAGTTATGTTCGGCAACATTTTCATCAATATGATCGTCCCATGCCTTGCACACGCCACCCATTGTAATGTTCCAACCACCAATATAATCGACACCTACACCACGATAACATTCAGGTTCTGTTGGTGAAATATGTGGATGGTGTTGTTTACAATGTATGGTATGCTGTTACGTTATTTATATCTTCGAATAGGAAGATCAGATTAAATAAAACAACGAAGGGAATTAGCAGCCAAACAATGAAGCAGTTGAGTGTGCTCCGAGCAAAGATATTTAATATATAAATATTATCTAAATATGTTCATGCAAAGTTTTTTCGCGGTCCGGGGAAAAGTCCACGACACCATTAAGTCCCATCCGCGCTGCACCAGCTGGCAACTTTGCATGAACTTGTTTAGATAACATTTATATATTAAATATCTGTGCTCGGAGCACACTCAACCGCTAAAACAACAGTCGGTAAAACACGCTATGGGTAAAAATACTAGAGTAAAAAAAATCAATAAAAACATGGCAGTTAAACCATCACAATACACCAGCATACATACCAGCTTGACAAATATACGACAATTCCTCCACCCCCGACACGGCGTTCCATTTTCCTTCAACATCAACCGCAACCTTAGCCATCAAACATTCGGGCACCATGCATATTTCCTTATCGATAATTTGCTGTGATAACAACAAGATATTAGTGCAACCTGCATCTAGCCCAGAGGTTGCCAGTTCAAGGCTCGTCGCTGCTACCATTGCGGGTGTATGTGTTTTTGGGCAAAACACTTAACAGTAAACTTGTAAGCAGACACAAGGTGTATGAAACAGAACACCCGTGTTATAACAACTGTCGTTGCTCCACCAAGCGAGGATAAATAAGTTACATTCGTGGTAACTTGTAAGCGGGCACGAGGTGTATGTACAAAACATCTGTGTTGCAACAACTGTCGTTGCCCCCCATGCGAGGATAAATTAGTTACATACGTGGTAACTTGTAAGCTGGCACGAGGTGTATGAAACAGAACACCCGTGTTATAACGACTGTGTTGCCCGCCACGCGAGGATAAATAAGTTACATACGTGGTAACTTGTAAGCGAGCACCAGGTGTATGAAACAGAACACCTGTGTTATAACTACTGTCGTTGCCCGCTATACGAGGATAAACAAGTTACATACGTGGTAACTTGTAAGCTGGCACGAGGTGTATGAAACAGAACACCTGTGTTATAACAACTGTCGTTGCCACGCTATGCGAGGATAAATAAGTTACATACGTGGTAACTTGTAAGCGAGCACGAGGTGTATGAAACAGAACACCTGTGTTATAACTACTGTCGTTGCCCGCTATGCGAGGATAAACAAGTTACATACGTGGTAACTTGTAAGCGAGCACGAGGTGTATGAAACAGAACACCTGTGTTATAACTACTGTCGTTGCCCGCCATGCGAGGATAAACAAGTTACATACGTGGTAACTTGTAAGCTGGCACGAGGTGTAGAAACAGAACACCTGTGTTATAACTACTGTCGTTGCCACGCTATGCGAGGATAAATAAGTTACATACGTGGTAACTTGTAAGCTGGCACGAGGTGTATGAAACAGAACACCTGTGTTATAATAACTGTCGTTGCCACGCTATACGAGGATAAATAAGTTACATACGTGGTAACTTGTAAGCGTGCACGAGGTGTATAAAACAGAACACCTGTGTTATAACTACTGTCGTTGCCCGCCATGCGAGGATAAATAAGTTACATACGTGGTAACTTGTAAGCGGCACGAGGTGTATAAAACAGAACACCTGTGTTATAACTACTGTCGTTGCCACGCTAAGCGAGGATAAATAAGTTACATACGTGGTAACTCGTAAGCTGGCACGAGGTGTATGAAACAGAAAACCTGTGTTATATCTACTGTCGTTGCCCGCCATGCGAGGATAAATAAGTTACATACGTGGTAACTGGTAAGCGGGTACGGAGGTGTAGAAACAGAACACTCGTGTTATATCTACTGTTGTTGCCCCGCCATGCGAGGATAAATAAGTTACATACGTGGTAACTTGTAAGCTGGCACGAGGTGTATGAAACAGAACACCTGTGTTATAACTACTGTCGTTGCCCGCCACGCGAGGATAAATAAGTTACATACGTGGTAACTTGTAAGCGGGCACGAGGTGTATGAAACAGAACACCTGTGTTATAACTACTGTCGTTGCCACGCTATGCGAGGATAAATAAGTTACATACGTGGTAACTTGTAAGCTGAGCACGAGGTGTATGAAACAGAACACCTGTGTTATAACTACTGTCGTTGCCACGCTATGCGAGGATAAATAAGTTACATACGTGGTAACTTGTAAGCTGAGCACGAGGTGTATGAAACAGAACACCTGTGTTATAACTACTGTCGTTGCCACGCTATGCGAGGATAAATAAGTTACATACGTGGTAACTTGTAAGCGAGCACAAGGTGTATGAAACAGAACACCTGTGTTATATCTACTGTCGTTGCCCGCCATGCGAGGATAAATAAGTTACATACGTGGTAACTTGTAAGCGGGCACGAGGTGTATAAAACAGAACACCTGTGTTATAACTACTGTCGTTGCCACGCCATGCGAGGATAAATAAGTTACATACGTGGTAACTTGTAAGCGAGCAAGAGGTGTATGAAACAGAACACCTGTGTTATAACTACTGTCGTTGCCCCGCCATGCGAGGATAAATAAGTTACATACGTGGTAACTTGTAAGCGAGCAAAGGTGTATGAAACAGAACAACCTGTGTTATATCTACTGTCGTTGCCACGCTATGCGAGGATAAATAAGTTACATACGTGGTAACTCGTAAGCGAGCACAAGGTGTAGAAACAGAAAACCTGTGTTATATCTACTGTCGTTGCCCTGCCATGCGAGGATAAATAAGTTACATACGTGGTAACTCGTAAGCTGGCACGAGGTGTATGAAACAGAACACCTGTGTTATAACGACTGTTGTTCCCCGCCATGCGAGGATAAATTAGTTACATACGTGATAACTTGTAAGCGAGCACGAGGTGTATGAAACAGAACACCCGTGTTATAACGACTGTTGTTGGCCCGCCATGCGAGGATAAATAAGTTACATATGTGGTAACTTGTAAGCGAGCACGAGGTGTATGAAGCAGAACACCCGTGTTATAACGACTGTCGTTCCCCGCCATGCCAGGATAAATTAGTTACATACGTGATAACTTGTAAGCGAGCACGAGGTGTATGAAACAGAACACCCGTGTTATAACGACCGTTGTTGCCCCGCCATAGGAGGATAAATAAGTTACATATGTGGTAACTTGTAATCGAGCACGAGGTGTATGAAACAGAACACCCGTGTTGCAACAACTGTCGTTGCCCTGCTATGCGAGAATAAATAAGTTACATACGTGGTAACTTGTAAGCGGGCACGAGGTGTATGAAACAGAACACCCGTGTTATAACGACTGTCGTTGCCCCGCCATGCGAGGATAAATAAGCTACATACGTGGTAACTTGTAAGCGGGCACAAGGTGTATGAAACAGAACACCCGTGTTATAACGATCGTTGTTGCCCCGCCATACGAGGATAAATAAGTTACATATGTGGTAACTTGTAATCGAGCACGAGGTGTATGAAACAGAACACCCGTGCTGCAACAACTGTCGTTGCCCTGCTATGCGAGAATAAATAAGTTACATACGTGGTAACTTGTAAGCGGGCACGAGGTGTATGAAACAGAACACCCGTGTTATAACGACTGTCGTTGCCCCACCATGCGAGGATAAATAAGCTACATACGTGGTAACTTGTAAGCGGGCATGAGGTGTATGGAACAGAACACCCGTGTTATATCTACTGTCGTTGCCATGCTATGCGAGGATAAATAAGTTACATACGTGGTAACTTGTAAGCGGGCACAAGGTGTATGAAACAGAACACCTGTGTTATAACTACTGTCGTTCCCCACTATGCGAGGATAAATAAGTTACATACGTGGTAACTCGTAAGCGGGCATAAGGTGTATGAAACAGAACACCTGTGTTATATCTACTGTCGTTGCCCGCCATGCGAGGATAAATAAGTTACATACGTGGTAACTCGTAAGCGGGCACAAGGTGTATGAAACAGAACACCTGTGTTATAACAACTGTCGTTGCCCCGCTATGCGAGGATAAATAAGTTACATACGTGGTAACTCGTAAGCGCGCATAAGGTGTATGAAACAGAACACCTGTGTTATATCTACTGTCGTTGCCACGCTATGCGAGGATAAATAAGTTACATACGTGGTAACTCGTAAGCGGGCATAAGGTGTATGAAACAGAACACTGTGTTATATCTACTGTCGTTGCCACGCTATGCGAGGATAAATAAGTTACATACGTGGTAACTTGTAAGCGGGCATAAGGTGTATGAAACAGAACATCTGTGTTATAACTACTGTTGTTGCCCGCCATGCGAGGATAAATAAGTTACATACGTGGTAACTTGTAAGCGGCACAAGGTGTATGAAACAGAACACCTGTGTTATATCTACTGTCGTTGCCATGCTATGCGAGGATAAATAAGTTACATACGTGGTAACTCGT
>NW_004190739.1:6787-8641 GCF_000224145.3 Ciona intestinalis
AATTCCAACCCTTGATGTTACAATCATAATTGTGATAGAAATAAAAATCGTAGGATATTGCGCAAGCCTGCACCTGTAAGTTTGACCATCTTTTAATATGTCACAACCGCTACTGTGACGTTTAGGATTAACGTGCTGCGTGCTGCGTAATACTAAAGTTAAACCGTAACCGATGCATGCTATAAGATCGTATAAAAGGCATTCGCTTACCCCCGTTTCAACATTAATTCGACGAATTTAACCAGATTTCTAGCGAATCCACGTAAAAAATGCAAATACTTTTTAATAGCTATTATGACGAAAACAGTAAACGTGTAAATTATAACTATGTTGAAAAATATCGATGTATTATTGAATTGCTGTTGTGTCGCATATATTTGGCATGTCATTCCTTACTTTACTACGTAGAAATAAACGCATAGGCCGTGGCTTTCTCCTAATGCGAGCAGATCGTGCTCATAAAGCATTCTCTCGTTTTCTGAAAAGAAACAGGCTAGAGCGTGCTCCATGCGAACGCGTGCTCATAAGCGTTCTCTCGTTTCTAAAAAAGAAACAAGCGAGAGCGTAAAGAGTGCTTCATGCGAACGCTTGCTCATAAAGCGTTCTCTCATTTTTATAAAAGAAACAGACTAGAGCGCGCTCTCTGCGAACGCGTGCTCTGATTTACGTTTACTGATAATATTAGTGTTTTTTACGCTGTACTTGGAAAAAATACAAGCATTGCCTAACGAAAACCGGGGTGGCCATACGTATTTCACCACCCCACGTTCTGCTTCCGGGGTGGCGGCGCCACCCCGGCACCCCGGGTTTTGACGCCTATGACTGTCGTTGCCACGCTATGCGAGGATAAATAAGTTACATACGTGGTAACTCGTAAGCGCGCACAAGGTGTATGAAACAGAACACTCGTGTTATAATGACTGTTGTTGACCTGCCATGCGAGGATAAATTAGTTACATACGAGATAACGTGTAAGCGAGCACGAGGTGTATAAAACAGAACTCCTATGTTATAACAGAACTCCTATGTTATCTGTCGTTTCCCCGCCATGCGAGGATAAATAAGTTACATACGTGGTAACTCGTAAGCTGGCACAAGGTGTAGAAACAGAACACCTGTGTTATATCACTGTCGCTGCCACGCCATTCGAGGATAAATAAGTTACATACGTGGTAACTCGTAAGCGCGCACAAGGTGTATGAAACAGAACACTCGTGTTATAATGACTGTTGTTGCCCCGCACGCGAGGATAAATAAGTTACATACGAGGTGTATAAAACAGAACTCCTATGTTATAAAACATCTGCGTAGCAACAACTGTCGTTGCCCGCCATGCGAGGATAAATAAGTTACATACGTGGTAACTCGTAAGCTGGCACAAGGTGTAGAAACAGAACACCTGTGTTATATCTACTGTCGCTGCCACGCCATTCGAGGATAAATAAGTTACATACGTGGTAACTCGTAAGCGCGCACAAGGTGTATGAAACAGAACACTCGTGTTATAATGACTGTTGTTGCCCCGCACGCGAGGATAAATAAGTTACATACGTGGTAACTTGTAAGCAAGCACAAGGTATATGTACAAAACATCTGTGTTGCAACAACTGTTGTTGCCCGCCATGCGAGGATAAATAAGTTACATACGTGGTAACTTGTAAGCGGGCACGAGGTGTATAAAACAGAACACCTGTGTTATATCTACTGTCATTGCCCCGCCATGCGAGGATAAATAAGTTACATACGTGGTAACTTGTAAAAGGCACGAGGTGTATAAAACAGAACAACTGTGTTATATCTACTGTCGTTGCCCCGCCATGCGAGGATAAATAAGTTACATACGTGGTAACTTGT
>NW_004190740.1:0-8558 GCF_000224145.3 Ciona intestinalis
AATGAAGGTATGTTTGTTACGTCATAGTACGAAATGTTACGTCGGACTTTGTTGCGCAAGAACATGGATTAACGGGCCATGAAAACGTTTGAATACCCGCCGTACCATTTTTTCCGTGTTATTAAATGACGAACAACTAAAATATTAATGAAATTACCCGGACAGAGTAATTACGATACCCGGTCGGGTCCGAATACCACGAAAACGTCGATACTAGACCGGGTAATTGGACCCGGTGCATCCCTAATATATATGCATTATTGAGCACGGTAGTGGTCATATAGTTTCTTTTTCGTCAAAAAGTTGTTGTTGTCGTTGTGAGACATGCACGCGATAGCACAACCAAGGGGAATCTGAATGCTATTATCAACACTAATTTACTGACGGCGGAAGCTGAGGAAGCCACACCTAATTTGCGGATGTGCGGATGCTTACGGACAACAACCAAAATGCAATAAACGTCCATATTACTTACGGATGATGGTGTATATGTATAGTAGGGTGGGGGAAGATGGGACACTTTGTCAAACGGGACTCTTTTTTAATTTTCTTTTTACGGACCCCCATTTAATGATAACCAGGAAAAAATGGTTACAGAATTATTCGACAGTATTATCACGACCATATAAAACGCCCGTCAAAGCTGATTACTGTTTTTAAATATTAAAAACATATGTAAAATAGAAACAGTATACTTTGAACAGGTAAAAAAATGCGAAATAGTAAGGTGCCTTTTTTTAATGCTAGCTAAATCATAGTAAAGCCAACTTTTTTTTAGTTTCCGTGTGCGAACGATTAAACTAGTTTCATAAAACAACCTTGAATATTTCGTACAGTTTGATTTTGTCTGATTAAACTAGTTTTAGTTTTGTAAAAAAACACTGAGATATAAGCATAACGAAAACAGGCAGGGGTCAATATGACTTTAATTTGAGATAAAAACAACAAAAAATATCAGTTTAACGGTATATATATAAAAGTTTACATGGCAAAGAAACCAGAACAGCCTGTTAAACTCGGTAAGTTAACTACAAGTTGTAGAATACTGCTAATGTAAATATATTTTAATTTAGAGTCCCATCTTCTTTTCAACTATAAGATACTGATATAATAAAAAGATAATATTTTGAAAATTTATTCGAAATTTGGTCATTTGCACTTGGTGTTAATTTATAACAACGGGCTTGTGCCATACACAGAGTAGTAATACCCAATTCGTAGCAAAAATAAAAACTTTATCAATAGTTACAGTCAATTTTCTTGTAATACAAGTTCATACACTGTAGGAGGATACATTATTTATCCACTCACGTTCGAACATACCTATTGTCGTTCTAACAATACCAATTGTTATGCAATATTATAATGTATAGGTAACATTTTGGAAATATTTGGCAATATGTGCTTAAGTGTCCTTCCCCCTTTGTCCTATATATTATTTAGTTACGAATGGTGGTGTATGACCAAAATATGAATACGGATGATGTTATTCTGCATTATATGGTTACGGAAGGTGGCGTATGAAATATAGTTTCGGATGATGGTATTTATGCATTATATTATTACGGATTGTAGTAAATATGCAATAAATAGTTACGGATGATGGTATTTATGCATTATACAGTTAGGGATGGAGGTGTTTATGCAATATATATTAACAACTGGTTGTATATATGCATTGAAGCTATCCATAACCATATATTATGCAAATTATGCAATATAGTTATGGATGATGGTATACATGCAATATAGTTACGGATGCTGGTATATAAGCATTATATAGTCACGGATGATGGTATATATTTATTAAACAGTTACGGATGGTATTATATATATATTTATTATGGAGCACGGTAGTGGTCATATAGTTCCTTTTTTTTATATACTTACGGATGGTATATATGCAAAGTACAATTACGGATGGTGGTATATATGCATCATAAAGTTACGGATGGTGGTGTTTATTATAGTTACGGATGGTGGTGTATATGCAATATATAGCTAAGGATAGTGGTATATACGAATTACTCAGTTACTGATAGCGTCATACTTGCAATATAAGGTTACGGATGGTGTTACACATGCATTATAGTTACAGATGATGGTGTTTGTGCATTATATAGTTACGGATGGTGGTGTATATGCATTATATAATTGCTGATGGTAGTGTTTATGCATATATAATTACGGACGGTGGAGTATATGCAATATATATAATAACGGATGGTGGTATAAATGCAATTAGTTAAGGATGATGGACGATGGTGTTTATGCATTATATAGTTACGGATAGTGGTATATATATACAATATATAGTTACGGATGCTGATATAAATCATATGCTTACGGATGTTGGTATATATGCAATATATATTTACAGTTGGTGGTATATATGGATTGAAGTTATCTGTAACTATATATTGTGCAATATAATTTCGGATGATGGTATATATGCAATATAGTTTCGCAAGTGGTCCAATCTATCCTTTTTCGTCAAAAAGTTGTTGTTGTCGTTGTGAGACATGCAAGCAATAGCACAACCAAGGGAAAAATCTGAATGTCACTTAACAAAAACATGCGATCGACTCTTAAAAACACAACGGTTCAGGCAAAACATAAAGATTATGAAGGTATAGAACAGTAAATTACCATATGAACACATCATTACAACATATTATTAAACATTATATATTTATGGATGGTGGTGGTGTTTATCATTTCATAGCTACGGATGGTGGTATATACACGCCTTTGTATTTACGGACGGTGGTAAATAAACAAATACGGATGTTGGTACATAGTTACAGTTGATGGTATATAACAAACATAAAGCTACTGTAGTAGTGTTTTTGCATTTTATAGTTTCAGATGGTGGATGGTGGTATATACTTACTGACAGCGGGTGCTACAGATGCCGACACTAATTTACGAATGTGCGGATGCTTACGGACAACATCCAAAATACAATAAACGTCCGATGATGGATGGTACATATGGAATTGTTAGTAGTGTGGGGTAAGATGGGACACTTTGTCATACGAGACTTTTTTTTACGGACCCCCATTTAATGATAATCAGGAAAATAAGGTTACAGAATTATTCGACAGTATTATCACGTCTTTGTAAAACGCCCGTTAAAGCTGATTACTGTTTTTAAATATTAAAAAATATATGTGAAGTAGAAAGAGTTATACCTTTGAACAGGCAAAAAATGCGAAATAGTAAGGTGCTATTTTTTAATGCTCGCTAAATCATATTAAAGCGAATGAGTTTATTTCGTTTGCGAGTGCGAACGATTAAACTAGTTAAAGCTTCATAAAATAACCTTGAATATTCCGTAGTGTTTGATTTTGTCTCATAAAACTAGTTTGCATTCTTTCCGATAAATTCCTGTATGACGTCTTGAAAGTCGGTGCTTTCCACAATTCCAGAGTAAACGTTTAACAAGCACAAGTGATTTAATCGTGCTTGCGTCGTTGTGCTCCGAAGAAAAGTTTTAATGCGTCGCAAACAGCTAAAACTTCTTTCGGCTTCGCAAGACGTGACTGGTAGCGTCATGTATTGACGAGCAATTGTTCCCATGATAGGATAAAGAAGAATATAATTTTCGTTTTCTTTAAATTGTTTGCAAACGATTTCCGTAGTCAATTGTTCTGTGATGCCAATTTGAAACCGCAATTTTTCTGTGTTTAAATTTTCAATATTTAAATCTGGAAAGTTTTGTAGTATTACCGTCGAATTTTTAGAAACTTCAGTAGTTTTTCCACACAGCATAAGTTCATACAACTCAAGATGCTCCATGCCTTGTTTGCTACATCGTGTTATCAATGCCTCGCAAGCGCAAGCATGGACATTTTTATATATTTTAGAGAAATATTCCGCGGTGCTGTCGATGTTTTCAGATGCCAGTCTGGATGAACGTGGAAGTTCGGGTTGATTTATTTTAAGTTCAATACCAGCATCCACCACTGCAGAAGCGTGGTCCAGACTCTTTAATCCATACTCTTGTATGAGCGTAGACTCTTGTATGTCCAGACTCTTGTATGAGCGTGGTCCAGACTCTTTAAGAAGTATTGAAATGAAACAGTGAATTTTAAGTTCAATACCAGCATCCACCACTGCAGAAGCGTGGTCCAGACTCTTTAATCCATACTCTTGTATGAGCGTAGACTCTTGTATGGTCCAGACTCTTGTATGAGCGTGGTCCAGACTCTTTAAGAAGTATTGAAATGAAACAGTGAATAAGCGACTAGTCCTAAGTCATTACTTATTTCTTTCATACCTGGGCACATAAAATCTCCAAAACTGTCCATTATCCAGAAACAAATATTTTATAAAAGTAGAAATGTGGAACTTGTAAAATGTTGGATTATACTTTATCATCAAGCCATTTGCTATTCAAGGTTTTAAAGTTCTGCGTTGTTAATTGCACGTGGTTGATGATTGCTTCGATTCTGTTTTTGTGTTTACTTGTCCAAAGGTCTTGTGTATCTTAGTAGGGTTTTGTTTATATTATTACAGTCAACTGTGTACACTTTCAACATTTACTTAACCAGAAAACGTACCTGGGTATTTCTTAGGAATATGGTTGTGTTCAAGTTAGTTCTTCAGTGGAACAGGTGTTTCTCGGTTTATTATAACGTATGTAGATGCTTTTTTTAAATAAGTAATTAATTTTGGGATATTATCTACTGAATATGTAAGTGGTACAAACCTTGTTTTTCTAATGGAATTTCTGTAATTTCGTATGCTTCTATAAATGCATAGGTTATTATTAAAGGTTTCCAACCTTAAAGTGAAAGCACCTTACCCTTTTTTCATTTTTTTGTGACAGATTTGCTGCTGTTTTTGTGCTTTCTGGATGTTTAACTTTGTCTGCAATTAGTACATCTCAATATTATTGTTTTTGCTCTTTCATGTGTAGTATTACAGTTTTAAACTAATGTTATCAACCTGTTGATCCATTTTTCTAGCTTCCTTCACTCTTTCTGAATCATTATCTTTCGAAGGGAGGGTTAAATTATGCGGTTCTCTATTGAATATAACCTGGTATGATATAAACATTGCTAAGGAAATTATTTCTCAATAGAAAGCCTATTTAAAACTTACCAGAAAAGGTGAGCATTTGATCGATTTTTGATACGAAATGTTTATATTATAGGAGATGTGGGGAATATGGTCATCCCAATCATTCTGATCACTAAAATTTTAGCAGTATTACAGACACGTTGTATTATATTATACCTTGATAGTTTAATAGCCATATATACCTGTTAATATATTTGCCTAAAACATTCTTTAATGTTTGATTTGTTCGTTCGTTTTGCCCGTTTATCTGTGGATGGTAGCTAGAAGTTATGCACTGACGAATGGAAAGTTTTTCGAACACCCTTTCATTAACCTGTTTCAAGAACAACTCTAATACGGAGATCTCTTTTTAACTACTCTTTTCATAAATTCACGACCCTGATCTGTCAAAACTCGACTTGGCGACCCAAATAAATAAATCATGGTCAGTAACAAATCTGCCACATTTTCAGCTGTCTTTGCCTCGGGATGAACAGCTATATATATCTGTTAGTATATTTGCCTAAAACATTCTTTAATATTTGATTTGTTCGTTCGTTCTGCCCGTTTGTCTGTGGATGGTAGCTAGAAGTTACGCAGTGACGAATGGAAAGTTTTTCGAACACCCTTTCATTAACCTGTTTCAAGAACAACGTTTGGTTGGGGTAAGTATAACTCTAATACGGACATCTCTTTTTTTAACTACTCTTTTTATAAATTCACGACCCTGGTCTGTCATAACTCGTCTTGGCGGCCAAAATAAATAAATCATGGTCAGTAACAAGTCTGCCACATTTTCAGCTGTATTTGCCTCGGGATGGACGTAAGTTCTGGAGCAGCTGTTTTCATTTTTGCCTTAAACTGGTATTCTGGGCATTCCTCGATCTAGCAAAATATAAAGTAATTTTTAAGTGACTACATGTTGCTTCTGGGATCAGAAAGTAACAAACCCATTTTTTATGTCTGCGGTCATACTTCTCCAGTAGTATGACTGATTGACTTTTTTTGGGTGATAACGGTACCTCTGTGGCCACCGGTACCTTCATCATCGTGGTACTCTTCCTCCTTGGTGTACAAAACCTTTAGTCTTGAACATCTTGCCCTCTTCAAAACTTTTTTTTGTGTAAGCGCAAGTGTAAGTTGGTTTTGTGCAAATACCATGCATCACAAATTTCTGTGCTGCCTTTCTTATTTTTCTGCGGTCCGATAAGCTCTGGTAAAAATGACGACCTTCAAAGCAAGCAGATACTGGTCACCCTGTTTAATGTCTTTATTATTTAAGCGCGCGACACAACGTATTTTAAACCTGGTCCTGGATGGTTGTTGATGCCGAAGATGACGATTCTGAAACGACAAATAACGTTGTTCAAAATACAATGTAAGCCATATAATATATCAAAGTAAAATAGATTTATACTACAAAAAAAGAATTTCCCACGGCGAAGTATCGTTGTTCCTTGGATCGTCGTCGGTCCTCTAGTAGTGCGATTTATCTTAATGCAAATTTCTTGTGTGTAAATGTAACTTACCTTCTTGCTGCTGAATATCGAACATTTCTGAGATTGAGCTTGTCATTTTTTTCGAGCAATAATTTAAAACAGGTGTTATTTGGCATAAAAAAAAGTAAGGACCGATTTTGGCGCAAAAATACTTTCGTAACATAAACGTCATAATTATAATTCGAAGGTACGTAAACAAAAGATGGTATATTGTCATCAACTTTATTAAAATATTAGACACCACCGTGGTTTATAAATGATGTATTTTATATATACGTTTGTAATAAAAAGATTAAAAGTAAAATTGCATATAGTTGTATACGCAACAGCGTATTTAGTCATTGGAGTGGAACTGTTTTCACGAATATCGTCATCAAGGGTCAAAGGGAACGATGTTTTTCTGACAACGGCATGCCACCACAACGAAGTTGCATCTTCGAGTCTAAATAAACAATGCAAAATAACCAAATATTTGATTGGTTTTCACGAATGTCGTCATCAAGGGTCAAAGGGAACAATTTTTTTCTGACAACTGCATGGCACCACAACGAAGTTGCATCTTTTAGTCTAAATAAACAATGCAAAAATAACTAAATGTTTGATTATCTGTCCAAACATGAACATGTATTTTTAACATTGGTGGTATTTATGCAATATATAGTTACGGATAGGGTATATAACCAAAGTGGTGTTTATGCATTATATAGTTACGGATGAAGGGGTGTTTGTGCACTATATTGTTACGGATGAAGGGGTGTTGGTGTATAACCAAAATATAGTTACGGATAGAGTGGTATCTATCTAATATATAGTTACGGATGGTGTTGTTAATGCATTTTGTATTTACAGGTGGTGGTGTTTTTATGCAATATATATAGTTACGGGTGGTGGGTGTATAACCAAAAAAAAAATGTTTATGCATATATACTTTCGGATGGTGGTGTTTGTGCATTATATTGTTACGAGATGTATAACCAAAATATAGAGGATAGAGTGGACTGGTGTATAACCAAAATATAGTTACGGATAGAGTGGTATCTATCTAATATATAGTTACGGATGGTGTTGTTAATGCATTTTGTATTTACAGGTGGTGGTGTTTTTATGCAATATATATAGTTACGGGTGGTGGGTGTATAACCAAAAAAAAAAATGTTTATGCATATATACTTTCGGATGGTGGTGTTTGTGCATTATATTGTTACGGATGAAGGGGTGGTGGTGTATAACCAAAATATAGTTACGGATAGAGTGGTATCTATCTAATATATAGTTACGGATGGTGTTTATGCATTTTGTATTTACAGGTGGTGGTGTTTTTATGCATTATATAGTTACGGGTGGTGGGTGTGTAACCAAAAAAAATATAAATCCCTAACTGTATAATCATAGTAACTCTAAACACTAGTAGGACAACGCTTGGCAATTGTTTGTTTGTTCTTTAATGACGTAATTTTTGGTCACGCATGAGTGGCTAGGTTAAGGCGGTTTTGTTTCTGATCGAATCAATTGAGCTGTGTGTATCGTGAATATTTATTTGGTTTGTACAAAATTACCTGGTAAGTGAATTCGGCAAAATGCTATGGTAAAAGCTTTTGTTAAATGTTATGTTTTAATTAAAATGCTTTATTAAATAGTGGATTGATATTTATATAAGCTAAGCAACTTTTATATAAACTTTTCAAAAATGCCTGCTACCCACTGCGCTGTTCCTGGCTGCAACTGGTCGTACCACTTGGGTAAACGAACGAATGAAACCCGAAGTATCTTCACTGTAAGAAGACCTTCTTTTATAAAAGTCCCAACCGAAGCTGAACATCACACAATGTTAACAAATTTTTTGTTGAGTATGCGGTGTCCACAAAAGCTAGTGGCGATAAAATAAAAGAAATGTTACACAAAGAATCGTAAGTAAAACTGTTGTAAAGTACAAATATACCTATGTTTTTTATTACTGTAGTCTATTCATTATTTAATAAATTGTTTCATTAC
>NW_004190741.1:0-8543 GCF_000224145.3 Ciona intestinalis
GTTACTTCTTGACATATTACTCAATTACTGCAAAACTTTAATATAATTTATGCTTATAAATTTATCGCTTTGAATACGATAGCAAAGATCAGTTTAATTAAAACAACGAAGAAAAGAAAATTAGCAGCAAAACGATGCTTGTTAAAAACACGCTATGCATGAAAACGTTGGGAACAGCTTCATTTATGGATAGATACCATTAGCACAATTCATCCAAACATTATTTACCTGAACATCGGCTCGAATGTAGATAACGTTAATAAGCGATGAATTACAAACGTGGGGTTCGCATCCTGGGTTGTACGTTATGTGGATCTGGGGGAATTAATATTATCAAAACATAAGTGTTTATGCTCGTGAAGAATTCTTCGGTACAAGTTGGTAGTTAGGGTTCTAAGGGGCTGGTTACTGTTTATTAGTTAGCAGGTAACACTGGATATACATATTATGCACCAACACCGATATATAACATATAATCCACCAGTTAAACAACATAATCACCATGTTATACTGTCACTACAGCATATTATGGCAATTTAAAAATAATTAACACGGGGCTTCCCCTTACTTTATTCTAAAACTATCAAACAATGAGTAAATTGTGACGTAACACTTACCTTGCAAAGAACAAATTCAATAAAAACTAAAACAAACCAAAGGAATATTTGTCGCTGTTTCATCTTAAACCGCGGTATACTAGTTTAGAACACAGGACATTATGAAGTAACAATAATAAGAGAGTTTTCATTAGAAATCACTCAGCCGTAACGTAAACTATTAATTGATCCTGTTCTATAAAATATGCCCTTGTTTTTCGTCATATTGCCTATTCACTGATGTAACAAAATTAATTATGATGTCACAATAATAAAACAAGAGAGTTTTTATTAGAAATCACTAAGCCGTAACGTAAACTATTTGAATTATGACGTAATAATTGATCCTGTTCTATTAAATATGCCCTTGTTTTTCGTCATATTGCCTATTCACTGATGTAACAAAATTAATTATGATGTCACAATAATATTGCAGAATTGCTGACAATGGTCGATTGTGTCGTAACATCACGTGTTTGTCTCGCACCTCATACGCATTGTTTGATGGTTGTGACGTAAAATACAGTAAATAATTGTATTATTGCGTAACAAAGATAGTTCAAACAACAATTAAAATCATAACAAGTGATTTTTACGTCATAACAACACCAACAATGGTTAATATTGCATTATAATGGAATCAACAAGTAGTGTTGGCGTATAGATCAGATCCATGATGCGACAAACACTTGTAAAGTAACTCGTATTGTTCCTGGATAAAGAATACATTATGACGTTACACATTATGACATCACACATTATGACATCACACGTTATGACATCACACGTTATGACATCACACGTTATGACATCACACGTTATGACATCACACGTTATGACATCACACATTATGACATCACACATTATGACATCACACATTACGACATCACACATTATGACATCACACAGTATGACATCATACATTACGACATCACACCGTATGACATCACACACATTATGACATCACACAGCCTACCATTGTGACCTTCAACCCCAGATCTCGTACGACACGGAAAACGTCAAATTTTGATTCGGATTCGATTCTTTCAATGAGTTGAGACAATGCCACCATTGTTACACTTTCCCAACTATAAACAAACCATTATGACATCATAATCACCACATTATGATGTAATCACCTAGTAACCACGACAACCCCCGTAACTTTTTGACAAAATCGTCGGAAATTATTTGAAGCTGAAATCAAATCCTCAATGCTGCGTGTTGTTTCCAAATATTTCAAAGCAACTGTGTGCTAAACATACTTTGCTTAAACTAGCACAACTAAGTTGTTAAACTACCTTGGAATCATTCCTTCTTATTTCAACTGAAGTTGCGTCATGTTTTAATTCCAACGACATTTCCCCGAAATTTAAGTTCAATCCATCGGTGAATCCAAGATCTCGTAAACTCTGCATTATGACATCACAGTAAGGTTGATGACCATATGACATCATAATATGATTGGTAATATGACAGTATAATAAGATTGATGACATCACAACCAACCTTTGTTTTGTCACAACTAACAATCAAATCCGGGTTTTCAACAAAAATTTTCGTCCAAAATGTTTCAACTTTTTCCACAGGGTTGACGAACACCTGTGAACATAGAAACATTATATCATGTGTTGATTATGATGTCATAATCACCAATGTTGTTCCACAGTTACTGATCAAAGTCACTGATGCGTGAACTTCATGCTTCACTGAAAATCATTGATAAAAGGGATTTTTACTTAACAATGGTCACCATAGTTACCCGTCTTTTGGAGGAATTCAAATTCCCGTCGAACCCTGGGTGACCTAGAATGTAAATAACGAGTTAACGACTTAATTTAGTTAATTAACGTCGGGACCTGGATTCCTTAACTTCCAATAAACTTAAGTCAGTGTTGCCGAGATGTTGCTGTTCAACTAATAGTTGGTGGAGTAAGATGTAGCATTCCTGGAATGTGAAACACTGGTGAATATGCAAACATAGAAATAACATAGATATCCAAACATAAAAACAAGATATTTATCCAAACATAGAAATAACATATTTATACAAACATAGAAATAACATACCAGGTTAGCGAAGAACGAAACATTTAGTTTTCTGAGTTGAGCAACTTGTTGAAAAATGTTGACTTGGTTTTGGTGTTTCAAACATCGGGTTAGTCGTTGATACGCGACGAACAATGAAGTTGCTGAGTCACTGAAAGTATTGTGATGTCATAATGAATGAAAATAAATTTGATAGCGAAGATTAAATTAATTAAAAACAACAAAGAGAAGGGAATTAGCAGCAAAACGAGAGTCGTTAAAACAAGCTATTAGTAAAAACTACTTGAGTAAAACTAGTCAATATAAAGTGTGTCTGCTAAATCCAACATAACATTGTGATGTCATAATCAATCCGATTGTTACAAACCTTCCGTAAACAATCACCGACGAATCATCGGAAACTTTCAACAAACTTTCCGAAACTTTGTTCACGAACCAAACAAAGCTACTATTGATGACATCACAATCGGACCAATTGTTGAATTCAAACAACTTTATTTTCCGAGAAACCTGGAATAAAAATTAATAGTTTTAATAAACAAACCAACTTTTAAATAATTATAATAAACAAACAAGCAAATAATTATAATAAACAAACCAACTTACACTCTCATAGTGAGTCGTTTGGTTGGAAGCTTCAATTTCAACGATGGAAAAATATTTGAAACTTTTTTTCTTGTTTGTCAAAACTTTGACGTTCCCGTATGTTGCACAAACTTTCACGTCGGGGTAAAACTGGAAAACAAGAATCAAGTTAAATTTTCAAGTTAAAGTTAAATATTTTAACTTAATCAATTTATTTTCACCAGAACAGCCTTTTTTTAATAAAGTAAAATGTCATTTCTACGTTTAATAGCCACGATTACTTTATTATGACATCATAATGACCTGATTGTTTGTTTCCGGAAACCCAACAACCACCCAGCATTGTTGCGTCATAATCAAATTCCATAATTTTGAACAATCGACGTGACTCGCGATAAAAACCTGCGAGGATAAATCGGAGGAAAAAATTGGGGGAAATTATGGCAAGAATTAGGCCCCATTTCACCACAGGTAAAATTATTTAGGGTAAAAGTTACCCCATTTACCTGGGGGTTTCCCTCATTTACATACGCCCCCTCTGTTGCCTCGCTCGGTATCTTGACTGAAAAACAAACATCGGGTTCAATGGTTTGCTCACCAACACCCCCTGGTTCGGCAAACATGAAAGTGAAACAAATCACAAAATAAACAACTTACAAATATTGTTGGAACGAATTCTACTTGTAAAATTCAATTCCTTTGCCTGGAATATAAATTAAAATAAAAGATAAAATGGCATCAAAAAAATAGAAATAACAATAATTTAATAGAAATACCATCTCGGCGAACTGTATAACAAATCCAACATTAGAATTGGAACTTAGATTTTCGAATCGCTCTAAAAGTTTGTTTTTCTCGATATTATAACCAACATAGACATCTTCAATATGTTCGTACACAGCATCATCTAGTGGGGAAAGTTTAAATTAATTTCATTGAAAACTTTATTTTATTTTTGTTACCTTTAAATGCTTTGTTGCAGTGTTGACCAACATTTTTATCAACAACAGGTTGCCTTCTGTGGAATACATAAACTGGCAACACTGGAAATAATTACCCGGCAACACTGCTTACCTGACGAAGTATATCACTGTTGCTACAACAACCAACAATAGAAATCCAATAACGCAACTCAACGCGATAATAATCGTTGATTGTGATGAACACGGGTCTATTGTTACATCAAGTATGATTATGACATCACAAGTATGAATATGAAGTAAATACCTGATATTTTTGTTGCGCAATCCTCCCCTTTATATCCCTCCACACATTGACAATGATAATGAGCCCCACTACTTGTGCAAGTCCCACTGTTGTAACATTCAACCAGTCCACAAGGATCAACAAGGTTTACTAACATATTATATTTAATAACTTAAATAAACAAACATTTAAACAAATACTTGGCTGTTCACAAATATAACCCATTGTTTCATCACAATCCCCGGGAAGCCATCGTAATTCCTCGCTTCCTGATTGGCTGATCATCTTCAAACAACTCCCCATGACATCACTTCCTGTTTCGCTCCAGTATTGGAAGGTCATGTGACTTCCATCCAACCAGAACCAACCTGGAACCAACGACAACAATTTTCAAACAAAACCAACTTCTTATTATTTTACCATCGTTTGTTTTCTTGGCTCCGATCCACAGTTGCACCCCCTCACCATTATACATTGAACTTGTTTGCTTTTCAATAACTTGTTGTGTTTCTAAATCTTTTATAATAACAAGCCCCGCTTGTTTGTTTAATTCACACAGATCGCTTGATTTGGAAAACGATGACAAACTGCTGGCTTGATAATTTATATGAAGAAGGTTTTCATTTAAATCATTTTCTTCAAATTTCGCTGAAACATCGACAACTAAGATAATGTGATTGTTGGAAATGAAAACAAACCTTCAGCACAAAGTTGTCCCATGAAAGCAGGTTGACAATCGCAAGTAAAACTCCCAACAACCCTCACACAACTACCACTGTTATTACATGGGTTGGGTTCGCACAGATCTGTTCATAACTTGGTTAAACAAGAACAAACGATCAAACAATTGTAACCTGTTTCACAATGATCACCAACATATCCATCTTGGCAAATACATTGATATCCCGCATGTGCGTGGTTACATGTTCCATTGTTGCATGGGTTGGGTTCGCATAGATCTAGCATCAAGTGTTAACAATGATTCCAACACATAAATATATTTACCTGTCTCGCATATATCACCAATATATCCATTAACACATGCACAAGTGAAACTAGCCACCCCATCTGTGCAGGTCCCACCATTAAGACAAGGCGTTGAGGCACAGTCGTCTATGTCTGCAAAAAAAAGGTTTAATACTATGCTAGGTAAACAGTTAAAATGGAAAAGTAAATTACTTGTTGAACAGTCAGCTCCAATATACCCATTAACACATGCACAAGTGAAACTAGCCACCCCATCTGTGCAGGTCCCACCATTAAGACAAGGCATTGAGGCACAGTCGTCTATGTCTGTTAAGAAAAAGTTTAACCATGACTGTCTAGTTAGAAAAGAATTACATAACAGGGCATTAGGGTACGAGAAATCTACATACAATCCATAACTATGCTTTATCGGTTAAATTAGTTTTGCCCCCTTTTCCTAAATTTGAATGTTTCTGCAGCTACATTACACAAATTACGACAAATTACCTATTTCACAATTAAATCCTGTATACCCATAAACACATGCACAAGTGTAACCATTTACTGCATCTGTGCAGGTCCCACTATTTTGACAAGGGGTCGAGGCACATTCATTTATGTCTGCAAAGAAAGTTGAAATAAGTCACGGAACCAACACCAAGAATGTAAAAACAATTTATTTGGTTGTTATTCGACTGTATGGCGAAAGTTATTGATAAGTGGAGCATGCCACACAAGGGTTAAACCTAGCTCATAAACTAACCCATGGTCACCCCTAACATATCCCTATACAAAGATGAACCCACATTAAAAGTTTCATAGTATTGTGGGGGTTAGGGTTTAAAAGCAATAAAACTAATCGTAACAATGTTGCACAAGACATACAATAAATAATACAAGGGGGGATAATAGGGTAATAATCAATAAATGTTAGAAACAATATTAATTGCAAATTACCTGTTTCACAATTTGTTCCTGTATATCCATTAACACATGCACAAGTGAAACTAGCCACCCCATCTGTGCAGGTCCCACCATTAAGACAAGACGTTGAGGTACAGTCGTCTATGTCTGCAAAAAAAGGGTTTAATACTATGCTAGGTAAACAGTCAAAATGGAAAATGAAAAAGTAAATTACTTGTTGAACAGTCAGCTCCTGTATACCCATTAACACATGCACAAGTGAAACTAGCCACCCCATCTGTGCAGGTCCCACCATTAAGACAAGGATTTGAGGCACATTCGTCTATGTCTGTAAAAAAAGAGTTAAACGCAAATCCCTTAACCCCTCACCACTATATTACAACATAAGTCCTACATACCAATCTCACAATGAGTTCCATCATAACCAGCCAAACATTTACAGGAATAATCATGGCCTGAACTTACACACTGCCCACCATTTACACAAGGATTCCAAATACATGGCTCTGGGTTGAAGAATTGTGATAATAGTACATTCAATGACACAACAATAGACTTACTTGATTGACAGATGTAGTTTTTCTTGTTTGTTCTTAAATCATCGCCCCATTTACCCAATGTATCAGCAGATAAACCAATTTCACTAACAGGAAAGACATAAGCACCTACTTGGTTGTTATTTCCAACTAACAAACCATTCCCATTTGGTTCACCAGTGTACCAGTTGGTAAAGCCACCATCAAGTTCTGAACCATCCCCCCACTTCCATATATCGTTTCCCCCATCACATTTAGCCCCAACCCAATAACCCAACAACCAAACCCCCTCCCATGTATTTTCATCAATAGAATCTTCCATCCCACCAAGTTGCTCATTAATCATATTTTGAACATCCTGTGATAATATTTCAGCCAATGTACCGCCCCCATTTATACAAACTTGGTTTGCGTCTTGTAAAGTTTAAACGATTGTTAGCATTGGTTGGGTTGTAGAATGTGTATTCATATCCATTGAAGCTAACTGCTGTTCGGGCTTCTGCAATGTAAATATAGTTACCAATGTTGATTATTTAATTCTTACTGTTTAAATAATGATATATTTTATTGACAAGTATGCATTTAACATATTTCTACACATGTACCCATATATTGGTAACATACATCTACAACAAACCTCGCATACAAATCCAATTCTTCTTATCTCCTTTAGCATCGTCTCCCCATTTACCAAATACATTGTGGCAATTTCCAGAAAAATCGAACGCATAAACAAGAGTCCGGCTTGAAGCAGTGTTACTGTTTGGTTCATATGACCCACACACAACAGAAGTGTACCAGTTCTCGTAACTTATACTTGTCCCATCCAACCACATCCAACCTTGAACATTTTTATTATTGTTAGAACACCCACCACCCCCACACTTCCCACCAACCCAATAACCACGATCAAAATCCTTAACCCAACCATCTTCAACCAGAACCATCCCATCAAGTTGCTCATGAATCATATTTTGAACATCCTGTGATTTTATTTGAGCCAATGTACCGCCCCCATCTATACAAACTTGGTTTGCTTCATCAAATTAAACAACTGTATAATAATCAAAAGTCTATTCAAACAACTGTATAATAATCAACATTAAAACAACTGTATAATAATCAACATTAAAACAACTGTATAATAATCAACATTAAAACAACTGTATAATAATCAACATTAAAACAACTGTATAATAATCAACATTAAAACAACTGTATAATAATCAACATTAAAACAACTGTATAATAATCAACATTAAAACAACTGTATAATAATCAACATTAAAACAACTGTATAACAATCAACATTAAAACAACTGTATAATAATCAACATTAAAACAACTGTATAATAATCAACATTAAAACAACTGTATAATAATCAACATTAAAACAACTGTATAATAATCAACATTAAAACGACTGTATAATAATCAACATTAAAACAACTGTATAACAATCAACGTTAAAACAACTGTATAATAATCAACGTTAAAACAACTGTATAATAATCAACATTAAAACAACTGTATAACAATCAACATTAAAACAACTGTATAACAATCAACATTAAAACAACTGTATAACAATCAACATTAAAACAACTGTATAATAATCAACATTAAAACAACTGTATAATAATCAACATTAAAACAACTGTATAACAATCAACATTAAAAC